>NC_052351.1:62012116-62312116 GCF_009727055.1 Benincasa hispida
GAGGCAGAGATTAGTTAACAATTAGCTCCAGGCGACACAAGGTTCATTTAAAGCATCTTTGTACTCAAATCTTCTAAACACTGATTCGGCTGGAATCAAAAAGCCTAATTTATACGTTTATCGAATAATTACACAACCTAACAAGGGTTTACATGGACTTGACAAATCAAGATTCCTAATTTTAGTTTATCAAGATTCATTAAATTCAAACAAAGATATATATTTACCAAAATACCCATCTCAAATTCTCATTTCCAAGAAAAACTTATTTAACAACGATTACTCGTAACCTCCACACATACTGTAAATTCCCAACAATAACATCTTTTTATATTTTAATAATAACGATTGAGATTTTGACATCTTTACAATTTTTAAAATGACCATAATTATATCTTATTAAATAATGTTACTTATAAAATTAAACATATATAAATTTAATAACGTTGTAGTATCAAAATTAACAAATAAGTATTTGTGTGAGGGAAATTTTTTATTGATAAAAAAAATGTCAAACTAGTTACTAAAATACGAAAAAACACTAATAGATAACGATAAACTTCTTATAACCGCATTAGATCATAGGTATATTTTTCTATTACGCTTTCTATCCATGATGACCGTCGATAGATCTTCTACTCTCGTATCAAAGAGATTTCTACATTACTAATATAATAAGATATCTAATGCTGTGAATGTTTTCTCAGTTTAGTTTTCTTATTTTTCTTACCTTTTTTAAAAAACTCCTATGGTGTAATGTATTATAAATTATATAATATTACAAAATAATTCAACATAATTTTTAAACATAAAACATTTTTCATAAATTAATTTATAGTCAATTTAAAATTTAGTCCAATGGCACAATTAGTTTTATGGTTTATAAAATATAATATCAAACCCATTTAAAACAACGATTTAAATTAAAATTCAATTTTTGAATCTGCTCTTAAACACATATCTAAAACAAAAAATAACAACTTTATTTCATTGAATCATTGATACAACCTTGTTTTCATTGAATTCTTTGTTTTTAAAATTTTTTGTTTTTCTACTTTGTTCTATCAAGCAATATAGACCCTAAATGTTTTATTTTATTGAATAAAAATTTTAAAAAAGAAATTAAGAATGAAAGATATTGAAATTACGGGTTTTAGCAACCCATATTGAAATTTTGGTCACAATCAATAATTCAAATAATCACAAAAACAAGGAGATTTCCTTCATAGGGTTTACTACAAACAAGCGCAATTGTGATTAGAAACTCATTGGTGCTATTTCTTTCATATGGAATCATAATGAAATATTCAAAATATAGATGATTATGGAAAACTCGTGAAGGATTTACTTGCACTTGATCTAACATAATATAATGGACAACTCGTGAAAGATTAAATTGCATTTCGTGATTATATCCACGATACAACTTTTCCCTTATAATGCATAAGAGTCTAACTCTGAATCTATAATGGAGTGATCTATAGTTAATGAATGAAAAAAATAATTTACATACCATCCAAAAACAAACAATCAATTTGAGATATCAATAAAAGTATGGAAAGGTGTCAATCATATAGATAATCTAGGGTGTTTCAAAGTGCGAAAAACCTAAGCAATGGTGTCATGGCTACTCTAGGGTTGAGCTTTGGTGTAATTCTACATACCAACCCTCATTGAAAACTACTGCGCCTTCTACATTATGGGTACTAGAAACACCATAAACGCATCACTTGAACCCAACATGGAATGTGATAACCACAACAAGCTTCTTCACATCATAGTGATAAAGAACAGACAGACAAGTGCAAAGATGAAATAACTCACAACTAATTAACAAAATCTACATAACCATAAAACAAACTCTGATATAAGTACAACCAAATTTAGATAAATGAAGTAACTGACTACATAACTCACAACACCAGACAAATGCAAAGACGACGGAAGAATGGAAAAGAAGAAAAAACATTTCAACAAACACCTTACGAGCATAAACCAAATAAGTAAACACCCCCCATCCTTCTTCTCTTCACACAACACCATATAGCAGTAGCAGAAAATCGAGCCCCCATTCAAGGAACACATAAAATTAGAACAGAAACACCTTATGAATTAGCCTCTGATATTGGAGACATTTCATCAAACACCTTACAAGCATAAACCAAATGTCCACCATCCAAGTAAAACTCCCCCATCTTTCTAATCTTTTCACACCAAACCACATAACAGTAGCATAAATTCAAATCCCCCATCCAAGCAACACAGAAAACGGAAGCACCCAAATTTGTTTTAGAGAAAAAAAAAGAAAAAAACTTATATGAGGAGCAAAAAAGTTAGGAAGTCTGTCAGACAACCTTGCAACCATCCCAGCAGGTTGGAGCCTGCTGAGAACGATCCTCTACAGCCACCGGACCGAGGCCCATAGGTTATTAATCACGCTCTAGTCACAAGGGAGCAATTCATCCACCAGACTTTGGTTCTTGTCTCCTTAGAACTCAAGGACACAGTTGTACAACCTATAGAACAGATCCTGTTCAAGTAAGGTCGTGCTCCATTAACTTCCTCTTTCTATTTAAATACCGTAGTTTTCTACCCCAAGTTTTCAATGTGGGACTTGGCTGTCAACATGGCACAGGTGTTTAAGTGCGTGGATTGAATTAAGTTAAAAGAGAGTTCTTTTTATGAAATCTAATTTAATTATTGCCATTGTAAATTTATTTTCAACTCAAATGAAAAATGATAAAACTTATACTCTAAAAACAAAATAGATAAAACTTAGGTTAAAATACTATTTATGAATTGATTTAGAGTGTGTTTGGAATGCTCTCTCAAGTGATTAATTTAAAAAAAGATTATTTCGAAAAAAAAGTTTAAGTGTTTGGCAATCATTCAAAATAGATTTTGAAAAAAAGATTATATCATTAGCATTTTGGTATACAATGTGAATATTTTGGATTTATTTCATAAACATACTGTAATTCTAAAACGTCCAGCTCAATTATGCTCATTCTGAATAATACAAATGACTAAACTACCAACATAAATTAGGTTTAGGTTTTATAAATGACTGAACTGCCAACATAAAAGTAAGATAACAAACCGCAATATCAATGCAAATAACAAATTCCTTTCATAAATGCCATTAAGTTTGAACATTAAAGAACTGTTTGAAGAGGGAAACAAACTGCGAAGTAAAGAAAAACAATACTAAAAAATATAACACTATAAGTGCATTCAATGATGTATGGATCCTTGCAAGACCTACGATTAAGACCCCTCTTACCGCACGGACTACAGAGGACTGTAGCTTTGTCTTCTAAACAAGACGTGATTCTTTTTTTCTTAGGCCTCCCAACTGGATGATTCACATTAGGAGGAAGAACTGGATCATTGCCAACTGCATGAATTGCAGTGAGTTATTGAACATTGCCAATAGGCCGCGTTTCCTTTCTGTAAAACAAACGTGGATTGGAAACACGATAGAAATCATGTGCGGATGACTACAGTTGAAGGTTCCTACGAGACAATGCAATGCATGCATGAGAGCACGGGATCATGTCTAGGTCCCAACGCCGACGTGAGCAAGTACAATTCAGAATGTTAACAACAAATTAGTTTGAGCGATCATGCACTTCAACTTCATACTGGTTAATGGGATATAACTGCAAAAAAAAAAAAAAAAAAAAAAAAAGTCGATAAACTTACAATGTTTACTATTAACAATAGGCTCAATTGAATACAAATATTGTGTAAATAAAAGAACACTTACATCCATTGACCAACTGTCACTTAAGGCTGATCAAATAATGTTCTCTGCATACGATGACAATTCAAAATGCTGGAAAACTCCAAATGACTACGATGTTTGTAAAACCATTTTTGAACCAAACTGCGGATAGATTCAAGGAGGCTAATAACGAGTAATTTGCGTGCTTCCTTTAAAGCTAAATTCATGCATTCAGATATATTGGTTGTCATCAAGGAATATCTTTTCCTCCAACAAATGCCCTAGCCCATTTGGATTTGCCAACATCCTCAAATTCAAGCCTAATGGACGGAGCAACCTGATCCAACTGCCTCATGTAATACTCAAATTCACCAATTGTATATGCTCTTGCACACATATGGAAAGTGTCTTCAATTGGACATGACTTATGGTTCTTAACAAGGTTCTTATACAAATGAAATGCACACAACCCGTGTTCAGAAAAATCATAAACAGAGCTAACACCATTGACTATACTTTTATGACCATCCGACACAATAACATGGTCGTTAGAATCCCCAAAAACAGCTTTAAGATTACGAAAAAACTAAGACCATGATGCATCACTCTCAGAATCGACAATGGCAAATGCAAGAGGTACAATCTATGAATTGCCATCAAGTGTGTAAGCAGACAATAATGTCTCAAAAATTTGTTCTTTAGACTAGCACTATCAACTGACATAATAGGAAAACAAAATTTTCATGCATCTATGGAAGCAGCAAGGGCCATAAAGTAATACTTAAACCTACCTTTATCATCAAATTCTTGTGTTGTATATGTTCCTATAAGGAATAAACGTTTAGATTGATTATACAAGACAAAATAGACTGTATGTAATTGCTTAAACTAAATATAGACAAGAAAAATACCATGATTGTTTTCAACCAATGTAGCTAAAATGGTGACAAAATGGCATGTGAGGACTCAGGAGTCCCCCTGAGGGAATTAAGGGCAATCTCACGACCTCTCCAAGCTGTATCATAACTTATATTTACACCATGTTGTAATCTCATATAGCTTACAACATCACGAGGTCGGCATGGGACTTTGTCATTCATTTTAAAAAATGACTTTGTACACTCAGCAACAATCTAAGATGTTGCTTGTCGATGACCATCTTTATCAATGTCAATAGAACATTGATGGATATCGATGTATTTCCCAACCATCCACACACCACCCCCTCTATATACAGATTCACGTAGATACCACCCACAAGACATATCCTTGCAACAAATTTCAAATGAAGTTTTTTTTACCTAGTAATAGTAAGTTCAAAACTGTTTTTAAGAGCAAACAAATAAATTGCTTTCTTCAATACAGACTTGTTGCTAAAAAGTAAACCTACTCTAAAGGAAATACCAGATTGAAAGGAATCGAAGTCTTGAAAATCAACGATTTCAATGTTGCCCTCGTTTGGTTGGGAAGAATGATCAATGTTTGCTAATTTATTATTCAAATACAATGTATTTCAAGTGTTTGGGGCAACAGATGAGACATGGTCAACCACCACACATAAATAAATTTTGGGGGAGTCTGATAACACTAACATCAACCACAAAATATCTTTATCTTCGATAATGCTAACAAGATTCGAATTGGCAGAACCAATCCGGTATATTATCAAACGAGATATACTTAACTCACCAGAGGGAAAAAGTTTACCTTGGATATATTCCACAAATTGTTGGAACGATGAATTTGATGAAATATGTGCCTCAAAATTTTGAAAATGATGGTATTGAGAATTCTCATCCCATCGACCATTAACGAGGAGTCTAATCCATGTTGGGTTTTATGTCCTAAAACTCGTGGTTTGTAAACAATGGAACTAATTCTAAAAATTCAATAAAGGTGTTATTGAACAGATGTATTGCTTGATAGAAATCTAATAAACCTAAAAATCCCTTGACTATTGGGTGAGTACTTGAACTTTATTTGGAGACATAACGGTGGATCATGTTCGAGTAAATAGTCAAAATGAACTATAGTATATGAATAAGGTTGGGTAAGGTTAGGTACCTTATTCTGGTAACACTATTGGATGTGGCCTGCTCTGTAGTTGTTACAAGAAGTTATAAAGTGCTACAAAGGAAGTGATCCTAATTCGTTCACGTTTGACATGAGGAATGAGGGTGTCCATGTGCAAAAGAGTTTGTACAAGATCGGACCACAAAATTAGTCACTCTTACTTTATAACACTGTTTATTGTTTAAGACTGACTATTTCAAAGCGATGACTAGGTAACTTGACCTTAATCTTGAGCTAACTATGAACTCCTGTTTATTTGGAATTATCCTTAGATTTGCATAGGTGATGGTTGGCTCAACAGCACCGGCTCAATAAACCTCCCATTTTAGGGTTAAGACTGGATAGATAGCTAGGGACATAGGGTGCAAGACGTAATTCACTCCTACCTACTTTAGGTATAGTAGAGAGGTTGTTCCCTTAAGTGCTAATTTTGGATCTTGAACAAGGGGCCCCGCCCTCTCACTGGCCTGAGAGGGACTCAGTTTTGTTGATTGGATCACAAAACAATTGTTCATTAGGGATCAGTGGAGACTTAAGGAACAAGAGGTAATTTCAGGTAAAACAGAGATTTGACCCAGCCATTATTACGAATAACCTGTGAAGGGTTGACTTACTAATCATGGTTATATCGAGTGGACATAAAATATCTACAGGGGAGTTCAACTATGGGCTTTAGTGGAGTGACCCATTAGTTAACGAATGGGGGTTAGATTAGTCTAATGTGTTTAGTCGGATCATTGGAGCCCATGATCTGTAGGTCCACGAGGTCCCCTACTAGCTCAGAAATTAATTAGCTCTAGAGTAGCGTGATAAGTTAATTTGAAATATTCAAATTAGAATCAAATGGAATTGGAGAATGTATATTAAATATATGAAGATGGATTTATGTAAAAATTAATTTAATATTGGATATTAAATTAATTAGAATTATTTAAATTATTTAAATAATTATTTATTAATTTTATTATAAAATTAATTTGTAAAATTAATAATTTTGGTTTTAGAAATAAAATATGGTTTTAAAATCAATTTTGGATTTTGAAAATAGAAAAACACAAGAAAATGAAAAATTAGATTTTTCAACTTCATCTCCAAACTAGCTCACAAAGAACCCACTTCTTCAACCTTCATTTACTCTAAACATGAGCTGCATCTCATGCAACAAATTCTTTGCATGATAGTCTGTAATATATTGAAGAGATTGGAGTGAAGTTGAAGTGAGGTAACTGATTGAATTTTTTTCAGGTAGAAGAAAATGTTCTTCATATGGGTTGTTGTAGTGAGCTTTCTCCAAATTCCCATTGATTCCAGCTTATTTTGAGTCCCACAACTCAATCTAGAGCACCAAGAGAATAGTAGGGAAGATCTTGTGGTGGTCTGCACAAAGATTTTGATGATTTAGCAGCTGGAAATAGAGATTTCAACGGTTCTTCAAAGATATATTCTTGAAACCCATTAAACTCGGTTTAAGCATGTTTTCATTTTTGCCAAAATTAATGAATTAGAATGCTTATCGATCCTCGTCACTTCCGCTGCGTGCTGGTGCCTTTTCATCAATCCATTGTAAAGCCAGCTTGTTAAAGAAACCAAAAGAAAACCTAAATCGATGAACACTTTGTGTGAGCAATAAAAGTTATGGCAATATACGGAGTAACAATTCAACCGATTCTTGTGCAATCAACTATTTTTTAGGAAGTGATATTTCTTTTTCCCAAATCGTTAAAATAATAGCAAAAATAGTATATACAACTAATTTATTAAGAATGTGAAAAATATACAACTAATTTATTAAGAATATATATATAAAATTATGAGAAACAATATAAAGATCTAAATAAAATTGAATACGTATAAACCATTCAAAAGATTTGAATAAAATATATGGATAAAATAAATTATAATAACATATGGATATTTCAAATATAAATTTGGTAGAAAAATCTGGATATTTAATTAAGGTGATATTAATTCGAAAATTGGTTAAACAGAATCTAAAATAATAATAAAATATAGAGATTATGTTAACGCAAAATTAGGAGGGCAGTTGTCCTTGACAAATATCAACAATTACCCTATATATATACCTTAACCCTATATTCTATTCTAGAATTATCTAGTATTTGTAGTTTCATCAATAACAACACCTACGAACAAGGCAAGGGCAAATTAGGGATTTAGAAATTTGTGGATGTGCATGTCACGTAAGTTATAATTCTTATTCCTGCGCAATTTTGCCATTTTTCAGAATGCAACCTTAAATTCTATCATACGCTCCAATTCCTCTTTAGACTATAATAACTTACCATTTTTTTTAATAAATAATCAAACAATATTTTTTTTTTTATAAGTAACAAGATTGGACAGTTTATACACTTTTTACATTCTTTTCAAAATTCACTTTTCATCTCAGAATATTCGATTAAAAAGATATCGTTCATTTTCTGCACATAATTTTTATATTCACATTACACTTTATATATTTTTGTTTGTTTACATATTATTTTTACATTCACATCTACTCTTATAGGTTTTTAAAATTAATTTCAGAGTTCAAGCAAAGGATTATTTACTGTCATTCGTATAGATATACAAACTTGACAAGTAAGTTTTAAAATCTTCTTAGATTTTAAGTATTTATGCCTTTAAATCTATATAATGGAATGTAATATTCTTATTATTAATACTTTTATAGATTTAATTTAAAATTATGGAGAGATATTATAAAAGAAAAACAACAATAAAGACGATAGAGGTATCATCTTCAAAGAAGAAAAATGTTTTTTATTCTGATTGATCTTATACAAAAATCAATCTAGAAAAACTAGTTGCATATCCTGGTCTAAGAACCAAAATTTATTATTATAATTATAATATTCGAGATCAAGTTCGTAGCATATTTACTAAATGGTCCTTGTCAACTTCGAAATCATACTTTTTCACTTAAAATTTTTGGTAAGAAGTCAAGACAATGTAATATAGCTTGGTTAAGTGAATATTCTAATTAGTTAGAATATAGTATTTCAAATGATGTTTATGTTACTATCTATTCAAACCAGAAGTAAGTGAAGAGTTAAATCAATTTCAAAACAAGAAAACTTGTAGAGGGTAATTGTAATGTAATAAATTAATTAATATTTGAAGTATGAATATTTTTTTTTTTACATTCATTTATAGATTTTTTTTTTTTTTTATTAGACTTGTACATATAACGTCCCCTATATAAAATTTTTTACTCCACCACTGGCTACAATCAAAGCTTTCAATTACAATGTGAAAGAATGTTGACATCTTAATTATATGAAAATACCGAAAAAATGTTGATGTTGATAAATTTTCGAATAAGTTTAAATTCACAATCATTAATATTAGAGTCATGTTATTAATATCAATATTACTGGTATAGGTATTTATATTTAATTGGATATGGGTTGGATTGAAATAGGTCAAAAGATAATTCTTTTAAGTTAAATTTCAAATTTAATCCCTATAATTTTGGAAAATATTAGAATTTAGTCCACATTATTTAAAAGTTAGAATTTGGTATTTATGGTTTGATAAAACTTCATAAATAGTTTTTATGATTTAATAAAATCGTCATAGTAGTCGCTAGAGATTAAATTTTAAATATAATATAAATTATAAGGACTAAATTCTAATTTTTTACGTCAAATTGAGCATAGCTCAATTGGCATATGAGTGTATTCAAATTCCCCACCCCAATTGAACTTTAAAAAAAAAAAAAGAAGAAGAAGAAAAAAAAAACTCTTCCATTTCAATAATATAGACCAAATTTTCAATTTAGGAAATCTAATTAAATTATTTGAGTTATAAATTGATTTAACTCTATGAGGGCGTTTGGGGTACTGAGTGGGTTATAATAGTCCGTGGCTATTATAGTCTATGAGTTATAATAGTCTGTGAGATATAATAGTCTGTGTTTGGGATGCAGATTATTTTAGTCTGTGTTATAATAGTCTGTGTTTGGAGTGCAGGTTATTATAGTCTGTGTTATAGTAGTCTGATTTGGTATACAGGTTATTATAGTCTGTAGTATAATAGTCTATGTTTGTTGTGCAGGTTATTATAGTCTGGGTTATAATAATTTGTGTTTGAGATGCAGATTATTATAATAGCTGGTTATAACAATATATAAACTAAATGCATGTTATCTTAGCATATATCACAATTGATTCTACTTTTCTATATATCAAAGGAAAAAATGTTAAATGAAAAAATATCATATTTTCACGAACCTAAATAAACTTGTTTGTTCCACCAATTTGTATAAAATGTGTTGAATGTTGTATTGTCCATTCCACCAATTTTAACCTTGTTTGACGTATCAAATTTCGTGAGCATGCAACAAATACAATTCCATTATCTTCAAAGGATATTAATCATTACCCAACACATAAATGTATGTAGAGATAGAGAAATTTCACAAACAACAAAAAAAGAAAACCAAATCACATTCATGTTCATCAAATAGTACGGAGTCAAACATAAAAAAATATTATAAAGTACAGGTCATAGATATGTCCAAATTAAACATGGAAAAGCAGGTGATGAAAATAGTTGGCCAGGCGTTGTCTAGAAGAAGCAGCTCGCAATACTCCAATTTCATATCCACTGGAACAGACAAAAAACACTTTGTATTATACACACTGCGGAATATGATATTCATAAGCTTCACTTTCTGTCGGATTTGCAATTCCGGAATATCGTTAAGTTCATTCACAACCTTGGCACGTAGCTTAACCCCTATTGCACGCTACTCTTTCGGCCTTCTATCAAGTTTGCAGTTTTAGAATATCGTTAAGTTCATTCACTTTACTAATAATTTATCAATAAAAAATTTTGTTTGCATTTTTATCAAATATATTAAACCATACCAAATCAAGGTAAGTAGTTTATCTCACCTTCTCTTTAAGTGTTTTATAGTAGTGTACCTTTGATATGTTGCTTTATTATGTTCTTATTGTTATGTTGCATTACATGTTTAAAACACGTTTCTCTACAAGGGACCACATGCATTATGTTTGTTTACGATTATGTTAAGATCAAGTTTTAATTAGGTATAGGTTATGCTTCCAGAGCTGACAGAGCATGTATGGTTGCACCCCTCTAGGCCCAATCTTACGTTATGTTTATGCTAGGGACTAGCAATGTATGTATGGTTGCACCCCTCTAGTCCAACCTTACGTTTATGCTATTGGTTAATGTTAGATGCGACTCTAACCCTACTGATTGCATAACCCACTAATCATAAGATGAGTTAGTTTTCGTTTAAGTCCTCATATCTTCCAACCAGGGCGGAGGAACTTACGTTGGAAGCATAACCGACCACCTCATGCTGTTATAAGTTTATTTTGGGTCCCAATCATGTGTTTTCATGATATGTTGCATGTAACTGTGAATTTGGTCACTACCTTAAGTGAGAACTACTTACTGGGTATATTATATACTCATCCTATTTTACAGACTTTGTAGGTAAGGACACAACGTAGGTGGCATGACTAGACGTCGCTCAAGTGGCCAACCATCAAACTCACTATTTTCTTCATATAGGCATTTTGTTCCACTACGCTAATGTTTAAGGATCCTGGTGTTTTTTTAAAATAAACTTTTATATAGTTTTGATACTTAATTCATAAAATTTTAGATGTGTTTTTTTTGAAATTTTTACCAAAATGCATCCCATAATAGAAAATCTAAGTATGCATGTCGTAATGGTCAGACCTTATTATGTAAGAATCTGGTCGTTACAGCAAGCGTATCGAGTGACCATGAAGTTGGGTATTGAGTGACCTTTAACCATGTTTTGAATTCAAAATAATTGAGTATAAAGTAATTGAGCATCGAGTATGACGTCGATATGATCGAGTATACACGTGCCAATTGCAGCTGTATCGAGTGACCATGAAACTAGGTATTGAGTGATCGTGCATCGAGGAACATGTGATGAGCCATTGAGGATAGAGTAATCGGAGTAAAATAATCGAGCGTATAGGAGTAAGGAAAACGAGGGAAAGTAAGGAAACAGACCAAAATAATCAAGCACTTAAAGGAGCGTTTGGGCTCCAACTATTTTAGTTGAGCCCCAAACATTGGGTGGGCTATTATAGACTACCCACCCAACCATAAATAGGGGGCCCAAATGCCCCCTAATACTTTTAGTACAACAATTAACTAATATATAACTTATGAAATATTTGAGTTTGGTGGTTGAAGATACTCTATATTAGTTTAAAATTAGTACCCAGAGAAAAGGTTATTTAAGCATCTTTGTACTAATTTCTAAACATGGATTGTGGATCAAATCCTAATTTATACGTTTATGAATAATTACACCCTAACAAGGGTTTATATGGTTGACAAATCAAATTCTATTTTATGTTTTCAGATTCATTAAATTCAACAAATATATATTTAAAATAATCTCAATTCTATTTCAGAAAATTGTTTACAGATTCTGTAAATTAAATAGTATAAATTCCAAAAATAACATTTTTATATTTATAATATAACTAGATTTTGAATTTTAAATTTTAAAATGCATAATTATATTTATTAATAATGTTATTATAAATTAAACATATATAATTTATAAGTGTAGTATCAAAATTAAAATAAGTATTGTGTGAGGAAATTTTTTATTGATAAAAAAAAATGTCAAACTAGTTATAGAAATAGCAAAAAAAACACTAATAGATACAGATAAACATCTATAGCATTGATCAATGGTATATTTCTATTAGTTTCTATCATTGATCGACCATGATAGATTTCTACTAGCCTGTATCAAAGAAGATTAAAATTGTGATATCCTATGTGAATATTACATAAGATATCACAATTATGATTTCTATTAGTTTTTCTTATTTTTCTATTTTTTTAAAAAACTCCTATGGTGTAATGTATTATAAATTATATAATTTTACAAAATAACAACATAATTTTTTTAAACATAAAACATTTTCATAAATTAATTTATAGTCAATTTAAAATTTAGTCCATGGCACAATTAGTTTTATGGTTTATAAAATATAGTATCAAACTCATTTAAAACAACGATTTAAATTAAAATTCAATTTTTGAATCTGCTTCTAAACACATATCTAAAACAAAAAATACAACTTTATTTTCATTGAATCACTTGATACAACCTTGTTTTCATTGAATTCTTTGTTTTCAAATTTTTGTTTCTACTTTATCTATCAAGCAATATAGACCCTAAATGTTTTATTTTATTGAATAAAAATTTTAAAGAAATTAAGAAGTGAAAGATATTTGAAATACAGCCGTGTTTACGCACCCATATTGAAATTTTGGTCCAATCATAATTCAATAAATCACAAAAACAAGGAGATTTCCTTCATAGGGTTTACTACAAACAAGCGCAATTGTGATTAGAAACTCATTGGTGCTATTTTCTTTCTTATGGAATCATAATGAAATATTCAAATATAGATGATTATGGACAACTCATGAAGGATTTACTTGCACTAGACCTAACATAATCATAGATAACTCGTAAAAGATTAAATTGCATTTCGTGATTATATCCACGATACAACTTTTCCCTTATAATGCATAAGAGTCTAACTCTGAATCTATAATGGAGTGATCTATAGTTAATGAATGAAAAAAATAATTTACATACCATCCAAAAACCAACAATCAATTTGAGATATCAATAAAAGTATGAAACGTGTCAATCATAGATAATCTAGGGTGTTTCAAGTGCGAAAAACCTAAGCAATGGTGTCATGGCTACTCTAGGGTTGAGCTTTGGTGTAATTCTACATACCAACCCTCATTGAAAACTACTGCCTTCTACATTATGGGTACTAGAAACACCATAAACGCATCACTTGACCAACATGGAATGTGATAACCACAACAAGCTTCTTCACATCATAGTGATAAAGGAACAGACAAGTGCAAAGATGAAATAACTCACAACTAATTAACAAAATCTACATAACCATAAAACAAACTCTGATATAAGTACAACCAAAATTTAGATAAATGAAGTAACTGACTACATAACTCACAACACCAGACAAATGCAAAGACGACGGAAGAATGGAAAAGAAGAAAAAAACATTTCAACAAACACCTTACGAGCATAAACCAAATAAGTAAACACCCCCCATCCTTCTTCTCTTCACACACAACCACTATTAGCAGTAGCAGAAAATCGAGCCCCCATTCAAGGAACACATAAAATTAGAACAGAAACACCTTATGAATTAGCCTCTGATATTGGAGACATTTCATCAAACACCTTACAAGCATAAACCAAATGTCACCATCCAAGTAAAACTCCCCCATCTTTCTAATCTTTTCACACCAAACCCATAACAGTAGCATAAATTCAAATCCCCCATCCAAGCAACACAGAAAACGGAAGCAGCCAAATTTGTTTTAGAAAAAAAAAAAAAAAAACTTATATGAGGAGCAAAAAAGTTAGGAAGTCTGTCAGACAACCTTGCAACCATCCCAGCAGGTTGGAGACTGCTGAGAACGATCCTCTACAGCCACCGGACCGAGGCCCATAGGTTATTAATCACGCTCTAGTCACAAGGGAGCAATCATCCACCAGACTTTGGTTCTTGTCTCCTTAGAACTCAAGGACACATTGTACAACCTATAGAACAGATCCTGTTCAAGTAAGGTCGTGCTCCATTAACTTCCTCTTTCTATTTAAATACCGTAGTTTTCTACCCCAGTTTTTCAATGTGGGACTTGGCTGTCAACATTGCACAGGTGTTTAGTGCGTGGATTGAATTAAGTTAAAAGAGAGTTCTTTTTATGAAATCTAATTTAATTATTGCCATTGTAAATTTATTTTCAACTCAAATAAAAATGATAAACTTATACTCTAAAAAAAAATAGATAAAACTTAGGTTAAAATACTATTTATGAAATTGATTTAGAGTGTGTTTGGAATGCTCTCTCAAGTGATTAATTTAAAAAAAGATTATTTCGAAAAAAAAAGTTTAAGTGTTTGGCAATCATTCAAAATAGATTTTGAAAAAAAGATTATATCATTACATTTTGGTGATACAATGTGAATATTTTGGATTTATTTCATAAACATACTGTAATTCTAAAACGTCCAGCTCAATTATGCTCATTCTAATAATACAAATGACTAAACTACCAACATAAATTAGGTTTAGGTTTTATAAATGACTGAACTGCCAACATAAAAGTAAGATAACAAACCGCAATATCAATGCAAAATAAAATTCCTTTCATAAATGCCATTAAGTTTGAACATTAAAGAACTTTTGAAGAGGGAAACAAATGCGAAGTAAAGAAAAACAATACTAAAAAATATAACACTATAAGTGCATTCAATGATGTATGGATCCTTGCAAGACCTACGATTAAGACCCCCTCTACCGCACGGACTACAGAGGACTGTAGCTTTGTCTTCTAAACAAGACGTGATTCTTTTTTCTTAGGCTCCCAACTGGATGATTCACATTAGGAGGAAGAACTGGATCATTGCCAACTGCATGAATTGCAGGAGTTATTGAACATTGCCAATAGGCCGCGTTTCCTTTCTTGTAAAACAAACGTGGATTGGAAACACGATAGAAATCATGTGCGGATGACTACAGTTGAAGGTCCTACGAGACAATGCAATGCATGCATGAGAGCACGGGATCATGTCTAGGTCCCAACGCCGACGTGAGCAAGTACAATTCAGAATGTTAACAACAAATTAGTTTGAGCGATCATGCACTTCAACTTCATACTGGTTAATGGATAAACTGCAAAAAAAAAAAAAAAAAAAAAAAAGTCGATAACTTACAATGTTTACTATTAACAATAGGCTCAATCTGAATACAAATATTGTGTAAATAAAAGAACACTTGCATCCATTGACCTATTGTCACTTAAAGCTGATCAAATAGTGTTCTCTGCATACGATGACAATTCAAAATGCTGGAAACTCCAATGACTACGATGTTTGTAAAACCATTTTTGAACCAAACTGCGGATAGATTAAAGGAGGCTAATAACGAGTAATTTGCGTGCTTCCTTTAAAGTTGAATTCATGCATTCAGATATATTGGTTGTCATCAAGGAATATCTTTTCCTCCAACAAAATGCCCTAGCCCATTTGGATTTGCCAACGTCCTCAAATTCAAGCCCAATGGACGGAGCAACCTCATCCAACTACCTATTGGAATTGAAAATTTATTTTCAACTCAAATAAAAAAAATGATAAAACTTAATACTCTAAAAAAAATGATAAAATTTATACTCTAAAAAAAATAAAACTTAGGTTAAAATACTGTTTATAAATTGATTTAGAGGGTGTTTGGAATGCTTTCTCAAGTGATTAATTTTTTTTTTAAAAAAAAAGACTATTTCGAAAAAAAAGTTTATGTGTTTGGCAACCATTCAAAATGGATTTTGAAAAGTTACTTTATAAAATAAGTTGGTTTAGGATAGACAATCGAAACCAACTTTTAGGAAAATAAAGTTTGAGTATTTAATGATTAATCTCTCTCTAATTTGTATGAAAAACTCCAACCACACCTCCAATGACCACCTCTGCCCACCATCTCCAGTGACCGCCTCCAGCCACCATCTCCAACCACCACCGTTGCCAAAACATTTCTATTACATAACAAACAAAACAAACTTATATATAAAAATATTTTTTTAGAAAAAGTCGGCAAATATAGGTGTGCATTTATTTTAAGGAGTTTTTATCAATTTAAATGAAAATGAAGTCTTGAAAAATATATTTTTTTTAATCACTCGAAACGGCAGTTAAATTCAAGAAAATTTTAAAAGAACTTATTAATCAACCCAACTCAACGGAAAAAATATACTTAAATTCTAACTATAAATTTATCGATCCTTAAAAAAAATGCTTACATCCTCACTCTAAAATTAGCTCTAGAGATGGATAAAGATTGGAATTGTTTATATATGCAAAATTTAGGACTACAATCAAGGTTTTCAATTACAAGGGAAAAGAAAAGGTTGACATCTTAATTTTAAGGAAATACAATCAATACAAATATCAATAAAATATCAATATTGATAGATTTTCAAATAAGTTTAAATTCACTATTGCTAATATTACGTTTATATTAGGATAATTGTTTTAAATGGTAAAACTACTAAAAATATTTTCAATTATAGGAAAATTTGATAGATTGATAGATCACGATAAACTTCTATAAGTCTATCGCGATTTATCACTAATAGATAGTGACATTTTGTTATATTTATAAATAAGTTTGCTCATTTTTCTTTATTTAAAAAGAGTCTTTTATATTAGAAATATTTTGTTATATTTAGTCGATTTCTCAATAGAATAATAGAATTGAAAGCCTGATTACATAGGACATTTAGAAGTTGAAAGATCAAAATAAGCTGCAGCAGAAAAGGAGGCTCATTAACTAAGACCAATTCATTACTCAATGTTTGTGATGAGATTTTTTTACAAACATTACATAACAGATTACACTCATTCAAACTTGACATACTAAAAAGATGAGTGGAGATAAGCTAAGTACAAAAATTTAGTACACAAGTTGAGGCTCAAATTCTGCAAAATCAACAGATCCAGATTCAATTGGAGGCATCAAATACGCAGCCAAAACCTCAGATACTAATGCTGCAGCAAGTGGGATCCTCTTCAAGTTCTTCACCAATGGAAGTTCATTGCTTTCTCCTACAGCAATCAGCTTCTCGTTGATCTCCACCATCCTGTCCAGTTTCCTCTTGAATTCGGGATTCTCAACATCTGGTACAGCCGGGAAAATTCTTGCCGTTGTTCGGTTAGTCTGCATTAATAGAAGTAAAATGAATTGGTTGAACGTTTAGTCATGAAACAGTTCAGTTTTTTTGTTCTTCTAACTAGGCAGATATATATTGTTGACCGCTAGAACATGGTTTAAAATAGACCTAAATTTGAAGGAACAGTTTCTTTGAATTTTCTGTTTGAAACAATCCCAAATTATCCCTTAGAAGATGCACATGGCTAATGAATGAAATGTGTAGATAACAAACTTACCTCAATGATTACATGCATGTCAAATTCTTTAGTGTTAAGTCCAATTCCTTCATAGAATGCTGTTCTTTGGCAATCATTGAGATACATTGTCACATACACCTGCAAAATATTTCATCAAGACAAAAAAGGCAAACATTTAAGTCAACTTCAGTACACCAGATCCATATTTGATAACAATTTTGTTTTTCGTTTCGTGTTTTATTAAAATAGGTTTTTTCTGAAAAAACTTTGACTATGAAGACAAAAACATTTTCAAAGTTAGACTAAAAACAAAGAAAAATGTTAGTAAATAAGCATGGTATTCAAAAACAGATTACCAAAAACAGAAACATTCTTCTTTCCGTTGTTTGTTGTTAAATGTAGAACTCTACTCGAATTTCAGTAAGAACGAGTATCCGTGAATTACCGATAAGCAGAAGAATCGAGACCACAACTTAGCCTTCCAGTCATTGAGGAACTGAGGCTGTGCCTTGAGCAATGCAGAGAAGAAATCACCGTGCCTGTTCTCATCCTGGCACCAGTTCTCAAAGTACTTGAAAATGGGATAGCATTGGAACTCAGGGTTGGCTTTGAGATGTCTGTAAATGGTTATGTATCTCCAGTAACCAATTTTCTCAGACAAGTATGTTGCATAGAAGATGAACTTGGGCTTGAAAAATGTGTATTTTCTAGCCTTTGTCAAGAATCCCAAGTCCAATGCCAAGTTGAAATCGGATAGACCCTTGTTCAAAAACCTGCAATGAATGGTACGTTAGTATCAAAAGATATAAGACGGTAACAAATTTAAAGACATTTTTGTTACTTATTCTTAATCTATGATTAAACTTTCAAATCATTTGGATTTGTACATTCACTTCATATAATATTTTGAATTTATTTCAGTTCGTAAACTTGGACGTTTGTTACATTTTGGTACATCATCAAAATACTTTGTTCCTGAGAAATGCTGGTACATGTACTATACTAACTAAAGCTACGCTAAATAACCATTTGGTTATTTTGTTTATGAAAATTAAGCTAATAAATAAACACTACCTCTCCATATTGGTTTCTTTGTTATGATATTTACTTTTTAGGACTGCTTTCAAACTTCAAGCCAAGTTTTGTAACCTCAAAAGATGTAGTTTTAAAAAACTTGTTTTTATTTTAGGAATTTGGCTATGAATTCAAATGTTTTCTTCTTATAAAAAAAGTTAAAAATAATAAAAAATAATCCTTAAAGATGAAAATCATGATAAAGAATGGTGGAAACAAGCACAATTATCAAAAACTAGCTGGATGTAAATATTTGGGTTTCAAATGCATTCAAATCTTTACGCTAGATACTTGAAATATTAGTATTAAAAGGCTAAAATAAATATTTATGCAAAGTTGAAAATAAATATGAAAGTTCAAGTATCATATTAAATTTAATAACAATAAAGGAAGCTTATGTGATGCTTTTGAGGTTATAAAATCAGTACATACCCAGCATGCCTGGCTTCATCCCTGGACATCAGAGAGAAAATCTCAGCCACCACTGGATTTGTTTTCTGAAACACATCAAAACAATTGGCAAAGTGAGATAGAAAAATACCATCCATATTGCTGAAATTACATATAAGGGATAAAATGCGATTTCAAAGTGACAAATCAGATCATGATTTGGAACCTCAGAAGCAATTCTGCAGTATAATAGAACAATAGAACAGAGGACAATACCATCAATTCTCTTGAATGAAAACTAAATTTGGTTACTACAGAACAATGTTGGTGTAACTTGAAGTCAGACTTCATTTCTGTCTCTAGATTTATGGTTTCTTACTTCCTAAAATTATCCTTACAAAATCCACAAACTATATTTAGTCATCACTTCTTAAACAATTGTGTAATCAATAGTTCTCTAATCTCTGCATTTGTTCTCAAAACTCTTTTCAAAGACATTTTGGTGAGATTTCAAGTATAAAGTACTATGGAAAAAAAAACAATTCAGAATCACAGACCATCCTGTCAAAACAAACAATACAGCTATAAACAGGATTTCCAAACAATTCTCCACAGAAACAATTCATTCTGAAATTCATAAGCAATACCTTAAGCCTCCTTCCCAGCTCCTTGTAGAGAAGAAACCCAGAGAACTCAGCAGTACAAGACCTCTCCAGAAACTCCACAAAAATCTGTCTGAGAGCTCCTTCCATTTTGTCAGCAGCTTCCTTAAACTCCTTATTCCTCACAAAATGCGTCTGATTATAATCAGTCTTGAACTCCTGGAGCAAAGCCTCAAACTCAGCTTGGTTCAAATTCTTGTTGATTTCGGTGTTGAAAAGCGTCTCCATCTCATCAAAATCAGTCGTGTAGAACCTCGGAGTCAGAAGCGTCTCCTTAATCGCAGCCTTGCTAGCGTTCTTCGAAGACTTAGGAGGTGATTGAGAGGAAGTCGCAGACATTTTAATGGCGGTGAATTTGGAGTAAGAGAATGGAATTGCTCTCGTTCTAGGGCTTCCGAATTCAGGAGTTCTGCTGCAGAACTTCGACATAGGCTTCACGAGAGCCATCTCGGCGGCGGCGGCCATGGATGGAGGGAGCTTCTTTGGAGGTGCTGCAATGGCGGATGGGATAAACACAGAGGAAGTTCAGTAGAGAGTGAAATATAAGCTCTGATATATAAATATGAGGATGGTGATGTAATATAATCCATCCAATGAAATTGAAGATTTTGTTGAATGATTTGACACGTGGCTTGTAATTATTGGTCTGTCTGATTACTTGTTGGGGCTGATAATGCCATGTAAGCACATAAATATGCGGTTCCTATTTTTCCTTTTTCTTTTAATTTCTTTTAAAAGGCGTGTGGTTGCGATTTCACAGACGTGGGATTCTTTCTGGTGGTATATTTACATGGGCCTAAGATTTGGGCCGGGTTATTGGGTCCATTTCTATTATTTGATGGGCTAACCAGAAAAATAGTGGATTTTAACTTTTTTTTCATTTTTAAAAATAGCAAATCATAAATTTCATTCTTAAAAATGACAAAACAAATTAAAAATAAAAATAAACGAATTTATAAAAGTCTAAACTACCCCAACTATACAAATGGGATTGCAATTAATTTATTAAGAAATATTCGTAATTACATTGTAATTAAAACAAATATTTAGAGACTATTGATTGGCCAGACACTAAACACTGCACCGACCTCTTCTCTAACCAAGTTGCCGTCGTTTTCCTCTCCAAAATGGGCTCCTCCACCAACAATGGTGCAACAAATTGGTTAATGTCAACACTTTCCATATGCTTGGTCTACCTTTTCACAATGGCTTGATAGGAATCACTTTGAAAAGAAGGAGACTTTGCGATTTGAACTCTTGGTCAATGTTGATTAAGTCGAGCATTTCATCTATGCACCAATGGATTTGATTGATTAAGTCAAACCTCAAAAGTAAGTTGTCGTTGATTGAGAACAAAAAATAAAATCTTGAAATTGAAGATAAGATCAAATATAATATTTGAAAAAAAAAATTATATTTGAGTTTTTAAAAAGATTACTGATTTGAATTGGTTGCAACGTAACTAAAAATCCACGTGGGGGCATTTTAGGGTTAAAGAAAAATTAATTATACTCTAATTTAGATGAGGGTTTTGTAGTCATCAAAGATCTTTTGAAAGTTTTTTAGATACTTCTAATGGAATTTTTATGTGACCTACAAATCCACGCCCAACAAATAAACTAAACTTAAAAACAAGTATACTACAATTGAAAACCACTTAATAAAATCATCTAGATCGATTTTGAACTTACACAAAATTCTGTAACAATAATTTTTCTCAGTTCTAGACCAAAATATTAGTTTAGAAAGTGAGAGTTGGACTGATAAAAACTTTATCTAAATGATTGCAGTCATGAAGAAAGAGACCGATTTAACTTTATCTAAATGATTGCAGTCATGAAGAAAGAGACCGATTTAGATTGAAGCATGAAAATCTCAATTAAAAATCATCAATTGAAATTGTTAATCAATTATGTGATGTGGTGTTGATGTCAACCGTAGAGATTTTTTTAAGAGAAGAGAAACAAACAATATTTGGCAATTCCTTCAACCTTTCTTGATCGAGCCAGGGTGGAGTATAAGACCCAAGGCAAATGGGTTAATACCAACATTGTCTACATGCTTAGCCTACCTTTCCACAATGAATCCCTTTCAAAAGAAGAGACTCTGTGACTTGAACTATTAGTTGTGATCGATTAAGTCTTCAAAGTAGACTTGTCGTCGATTGAGAACAAAAAAATAAAATCAACAAGAAAAATATGAAAATTGAAAAATTAGATAAAATAAAATTTGAAATTGAAGATAAGATCAAATATGATAATTGAAAAAAATATATATATTTGATTTTTTTTAAAAAAAAGATTTGCATTTCATTTTTTAAATTCGAAAGTGTAGGGAGATAATTTTGGAGAAAATTAAGATTCATGCTAAAAAATTTGCAAATGGCAGAATTGGTTAATGTAACGGTATCTTAGGACTAAAGAAAATGGGAACATGTGTGAGAGTGTATTTGCTATAAATTTGATGAAATTTCTGTTTTGCTTTTCTTCCTAATGGAATCTTTAAAACAAAAAATAATATGATTCAAGATTATATATAAAAAAAGACTAATTAATAAAAATAAGATATTTTTTTATATTCTACGTTTTAAACAAATTCATAATAAAGATAATCATAAAAACAATTTAAAAATGCATGATTTAATTATCACTAAATCCAAAACAAGATAATAATAGAAACCATTTAAAAATAAGATGATATGATGTTTTAAATTTCAAACCAAGATTTGAAAATGAGTTATGGTAGAAGATTCAAATATTTAAACTAACTATTAAATTTGATACAAAAAATCAAAACAATAATTAAACCGCGATATTTATGAAAAATTATCCATTTGAAAAAATAATGTTAGTTGGCCTTGAAAGTATATTGGATATATAGTTGGGTAATTAATGTTGAATTAATTACACTACAATTAAAAGAGACAATAAGGACATTTTAGAATTTCAAAAAGTTGGACTCGTATGGTCCTATGCGTTTTGTTATAATTCAAAAGTACTTCGCTTTTTGCTATTTTTCTAAATGATAGTATAATTATGGCTATATACCTGATTATTCTTTATTGGATCTCATTGAATTACCCGTATTATTCCTAATCTTAGTGTTACTAAATTAAAATAAATGTGAAATTAAATTTCTGACGTCATAGTGATATTTGCACATTTTTTAGATTTCATGTCGACATGAGAGATACATTGATATTTTTATTATATCATTAAAAAATCCATGAAATATTAAAAGTAAGGTTAAAAAATTCTTTTAGTTCATAAACTTTCATGAAAGTAATAATTTAGTCCCTAAACTTTAACTGGTAACGATTTAGTCTCTATACTTTCAATTATGTAACAATTTAGTCCCTGAACTTTAGTATTAATAATTTAATCCTCGTACTTTTGAATTTGTAATAATTTAGTCCATAATGTAAAAAAATTTATCAAAATTTGATGTCAAATTTTATTATTTTCTGATGTAAACATTTTTTTTTAATAAAAAAATATTGAATCTCTAATTAGTTTATCAGTTTATTTACGCATGAAGTCTCATTAAATTTTAACATTAGTTTCTATAATAGGAACTAAATTATTACAAATTTAAAAGTATAAAGACTAAATTGTTACATAGTGAAGTTTAGGAACTAAATTGTTACAAAATTGAAAGTTCAGGGATTAAATTTTTACAAACCAAAGTTCAAGGATTAAATTGTTACTCTTACGAAAGTTTGGGAACTAAAAGTTAATTTTAACCTAAAAATAAACATCGAAAGGTCACTAATGTAAATATAAATAATAAACATGTCAACATGTTTAAAAATGCATAACATGTATTCTAAAGAAAAGAAGCTTAAAATATTTATTTATCAATTTAATTTTTTTTAATTTTTTGTTTTAAAAATATCCATTGACATTTTTATTGAATTGAAATCTCGACGTATCCATTGACATTTGATATTTTAAACATGTGTTTAAATTCTTATACTTTCAGTTTTTAATCCAATAGGTGCCTAAATTTTCAGTTTTATCTCTAATAGATCCTAGACTTATTTAATATATTTTTAAAATTTCATTAACCTACTTGACTCTATATTGAAATTTTAGATTTATAAGAAACATAAAACTAAATTTTAGATTTAATGTATTAGATCATTTATTATTATTATTTTTTTAATATATTAAGGATTTTAAATAACTTGCCCCAAAAATTTAAAGTTAATTAGTGATGATAGATTTAATTATATATTATCTAACAAGGGACTATTATACAATTGTTAAAGTTTAGGGACAATGTTAGACATAAACTTAAAATTCTAGGAACTAACCATGCGATTTAACCTATCTACGAACTCAAAATACTTAAGTCCCATTTGGTAACCATTCTATTTTTTGTTTTTGTTTTTTTTTTTTTTTTTTAGAAAAATCAAGTCTATAGACACTACTTCCACTACACGAAATATGCCCTTTCCCGATGGCAAAAATTGTCAAAAAAAAAAAAAAAACATTGAGAAAGACTTTCTCGACGCCTTTTTCACCATCGACAAGGTCGTCAGAAAAGCCTTATCCCGACAAAAAAAAAGCTAGTTTGTCGGGTAGAAAATATTTCGCGACAAAAAAATTGGAGAGGCTTTCTCCTAATGCCCATCATTTGGTGTCGGGTGAGAATTTCTAGCATCAGGAAAAGTGACTTCTCCCGATGCGCATATGGCAACGTCGGGAGAAATGTCTTCTCCCAACGCCAAAAATTTGGTTTTTGGGGTCGGGAGAAATGGCCTCTTCCAACGTCAAATGATGGGCATCGAGAGAAACCAGAATTTTGTAGATAATATTCATCCTGATGCTAAAATCTTTACATTTTCGTCGGGAGATGCTACATTCCCCGACACTAACATATTTGGTCATCAGGAGTGGTTATCTTTCCCGACGATCTATGGGCATAGCGTCGGGAAAAGTCTCAAAAAAAATGTTGATATTGTTTTTCCCGACGACTTAAAATTTGGTGTCAGTAGAGGTTTTTTTTTTTCAAATTAAATTTTTATAATTTACTTTATATCAAACCTATTTAAATCTTAAAAATGTAGTCAAATAAATTAAAATCTTGAACATTCAATTAATTTTCTTCCATAATTAACATCCAAATAGCATTACAATTTAACTCAACATCCAAAACAAACTAATTAACTCAACATACAAAATAAATTAAACCGACTCAATCAACATACATAATAAACCAATTTAATCTAAATATGAAATTCAAAATAATAACATTTAAATCTAACATTTATCTATAATTGGTTTCAAGCTTATAAATGTGAAATTTAATTTTAATACTTGTCTCAAATTTCAACTTGATACTAAGAACTAAAGAAGATGAAACTTGAACTAATCTCAAGCTACTTTGTTCTTCATTCATCAACCAAAAACAAATCCCTAAAATTACTAAGCAAACCACTTCAAATTCAAAATAATAACATTTAAACCCATCCAAATCATTTTACATTTCTAAAATAAACAATCTAAACAAGTAGAGCACGGTTCAACGCAACACAAAATCGTATCCATAGTTGGAACTAAGTTGAGAAACACAAAATAAAAAACAAACAAAAAATCATAGAACAAGATATACCTCAAACCGATTCGAGAAAGAGAGAAGATTGGATGACAATGGTGGTTGTCGACGTCGGCTCCGGTTGGAGTAAACTACATTTATTTGGGTGTATGAAACTTAAAGTTACTCACACTCACCCAAGACAAAGCATCAAATTATCAAATACAAATATTTTGTAAGCCACAAATCAACTACTCCATGGTCATCTATTCAAAATACTAAATATACTATAGATGAGCACAAACCAAAAACTAGCTGATCACAAACCAAAGCTAAAACTAGCGCAACAGGTGGTTACACCCAAAACACTGATTACTTAGAAAAATAAAACAAGCTGGGCATAAACAAAAAACACTGATTACTTACAAAAATCCCTAGAAAATAGAAAGTGAAAGTGAAATACCTCCCCAGCCAAAAGCACTGTTAACTTAGAAAAATCGCTGACAATGGCTGGGGGTGGGTTTAGTGCAGCAGGTGGTTGGGGGTGGTTTCGCGCAGCAGGAAGCTTCTACAGGAGTTGGCGGCGTCGGCTCCGGTTGAGGTCGAGCAGCAGCGGCACAACAGATCGGACAGAGGCAGCCTCCACTCATAGCGTCAAGATAAGCGCTTTTTCGCAACGACCCAACAATAGCATCGGGAGAGATCTACAGTTCTTTTCCTTAAAAACTTTTTTTAGGGCCAACGGTCAAGGAAACGATGTTGGCAATACTTATTTCTCCCGACGATATTGAAAACGTCGTCGAGAGAGCCTCTTTTTCCTGAAAATGTTTTTTTCCGATACTTTTTTAGCATTGGGAAAATTTTCGTTGGAAAAGTTTGAATTTCTTGGAGTATTCCACCTCTAAATTTCTTTCTTTGTTATCTACTTTTCATCGATGGTTTAAAAAATCAAACCAAAATTTGAGAACTAAAAAAAGTAACTTAAATTATTTTTGTTTTTTAAATTTGACTAAGAATTCAACCATTGTATTTAAGAAAGAACATAAGAAATGTGATTATTATAGAATTAATTTTTAAAAATAAAAAAAATACCAAATAATTATCACACAGACTTGTTATTTCCTCTTATTATTTTTTATTTTTTATTTTTGTTTGTTAGGAAATAAAAAACTGTCTGAAAATGTGTGTATATATATATTGACGCACGCGTTTTTCATGGTAACAAAGAAATAAAAGTCAAGAGGCTTTTTGTATTGCAATTTTGAGGGGTCCATAATAGATGAAAATCATAGTGTAGAAGATTGGTAGATTGATTGGAAAATTCTATTCATTTGCAAAAATAAGGGAGAATCTTCCTTGAGACAACACTAGTCTATTCATTTGTGTGATTAGTGTGAGATGCATAAAGATATATTGTACTTTTTTTTTTTTGTCAATCCATAGGACTCCACAATACGAGTATTTATTTAATCAACAATATCAACATACTCCCATGTGTAGAGTTCATGTGATACGAAAATCCTAGCAATTTAAAATTTAGGAACTCTTTAGTTGAATCCCTAATATCAAATTCTAAAACCCTCAAATCAGACGTCAATCCAAAAGGAATGATTAGATTTTGATTGTCTTCTGATTAAAAACCAAGAGATAAGGAGAACTAGTCATCTACTCAAGGTTTGAACACTTCACTAGCAAGTTGATCAATCTTACTTGAATGTTCAAAATATGCGATCTTAGATCAAGAATTGCAAAAGGTTGGTGATGATTTTTCATCAACACAAAAGAGAAATCATCGTTCCTAAAAATAAAAAACTAAAAAAATGTTTAAAACAACCTAAAGGCAAGATGTTAATAACCTCCTAAAGAAAACTCTAATGATACATCATAGTTTATGACAAAATTACAAAAATGCCCTTAGAAGTTCATAAAAAAATGATTAAACTAAAAAAATACTTAAATTACATCAAAATTATTAAATAAAATATAAATAATTATTTGATGCCTTGGACGGTTCATGTCACTATGTAAATTTTTGGTGTTGGATAAATTTGTCTGTGAAGAAGTGTGGCATGTGGGGTAGGTGATTCGTGGTTCCTTTGGATCTCCTATCTATGATAGATATCAGATGAACACCCAAGAATGATTGGTCATTCTATTGAAAGCTCAATCCATTATTGAGGGTTTGACCATTACCTCTTCTTTTCGTTCCCCTCTCTAATGTCTTTATAGTTGGATATATGATTCTTGGAAGGTGATTAATTTGGATAACAATTACCCTTCTAACTTTACTGAGATGAAGAGTGCAGTTGAAGAGATTGTCTTCTTGGTAAAGAGTTTCGGTTTAGTCTCTTTCTCGTCTTAGAAATCTTATTGCTCGCTACATAGCTCGATTTGCTGGTTTTCTCTTTTGATTCTTTTGTCTCTTCTAATTTGGAAATTGAGAGAAAATGTTGGGTCTCTAGCTTTCCTAGCTAGGCTTAGGATGTAATTAACTAAGATCCTCATTGGTAACCATTTTGTTTTTAGTTTTTAGTTTTTTAATATTAAGCCTATCATCCTCGTTTCTTACAATAGTTTGCATCTAAGTACAATAATTGAATTTTTAGCCAAATTCCAAAAACAAAAAACAAGTTTTTAAAAGCTATTTTTTTAGTTTTCAAAATTTGGCTTCTTTTTTTAAATCATTGGTAAGAAGTAGATAAAGGAAGAAATTTGGAAGTGGAAGTAGTGTCTATAGGCTTAATTTTTTTAAAAAAAACTAAATGGTTATCAAACGGGTCTTAGTTTTTAAAACCCTATTTTTTCTTTTAGAATTTGGCTAAAAATTCAACTATCTAACATTTTACTTAAGAAAATGAAAATCAAGCTAAGAAATTAGGAAGAAATATGCTTAATTTTCAAAAACCAAAAACCAAAAATCAAATGGATAATTGCAAATAATTTGACTCAAAGTATTAACAGATATAACATTATGTAAAAAAATTTGCAAATATAACAAAAATTTAGATCAAACTCTCATAATCTATCCGTGATAAACCATGTTGCTAATAGGATCAACGATAGAGTTTATCACTAATAAAAGTCTATAAGCGATAGAGTCTAGATTATTTGCAGTTCTTTTAAAATATTGCTATATGCTTAATTATTAGGCTTAAAATTGTTACCTATTATAATTTACTCAAAATCAAATGGTTTTCAAATGGGGCTTCATTTTTTTTTTTTTTTTTGTTTTCATTTTTTAAAATTAAGCTTATAATCAATACTATTTCTCCTTATATCTTTGTTTTCTTATCTACTTAAACTATTTTCAAAATGCAAGAAAAACTTTGAGAATTGAACACGATAATTTTTAAACTCCATTTGATAACTATCTAGTTTTTTAAAGTTATACCTATCTGCTCACAATTTCTTTAGTATGGTTTCCATCTTTTCCAAGAAAACATTTTATCACTTCATATCTAACTTCCAAAGTTATATATATACAGTTTTCAAAATTTAGGTTGGATTTTAAAAATACTCTAAAACGTAGACAATAAAATAGAGAAACCACAGTTTAATTTTCAAAAACCAAAAATCAAATGGTTATCAAACAAGATCTTAGACGTTCATATTTTTTTAAAAAAATTTGACTAAGAATTCAAATGTTTCTTGAGAAAGACAAAATCATAGTCAAGAAATTGTAAGAAAACAAACATAAATTTCAAAAACTAAAAACAAAATCATTCTCAAACAAACATGGATGGAATAGAATTGAAGCGACAATGTTTTGAACCTACCTGAGTCAACTACTTTGGTCCTCTATCACATATGTTGTGTAATTCTCACTCTCTTCAAGTATTCCAATTTAGTTAATAAACTTGGTAAAAACACATATTAGCTTTAATTTCAGTAATATATTCAACAAAAATGATAATAGAAAAGACATTAACTGACTCAGATTCTACACAATCAAAACACATCTGCCAAATGAAAAGAGGAGTTTAGAGTAGAAGAGAAAGTGAATGTCACACCAAAGGTATATGTTACATCACAATCAAAATATTTTCTTCAACATTGAGCTCAATTAACTATTATAAACAAGGTACAGGTTTTTTTTTTTTTGGTTTTTTTGCAAAGTCTTGTGGCACTGAGTCAATTCATAATAGATTTAGGTGAACATAGATATGAAGAGGCAAATGGAGTTGATTCTACACATTACTTACAATCATTTCCTCATGAAATCCACTCCCAAATCCGTTTTAGACTTAATCCCTATTCAAAACAAGTCGACTTCAATGCTCAATCCGTCGTCTACTACCACTTCGGAGGAAATATCTCCACGAGACCTGAGAATAACGCATGTGTGCATCAGGAAACTTGAAATGAATTGATCTTATTTGCAGATAATGGCAGTGGATATGGCAAAAAAATGTATAGACCCAAATAACGGACACGACAAGGTTTTCATGATATGTCGAATTTTGCAGCAAAAGCAAGAAGCAATACCTTTGTCTCCAAAAATCTTGGTGGTGATGAGATCGAGTTATAGCACTACTGAGTTCTCTTATCATTCATATCGTTTAACATCGAATTTTGTAAGGCCCGTTCTTGCATAGAAGGGAATGCGTACGCAATATTTCGGTCTACAATGTCCTTTTTCTTTAAATCATCATCAATATCGGTGTAATCCAAATTTTGCAACATATTAGGAAGTTTCATGTTAGCATCCTTGGGAAACATCATGTCCATTTCTATGTCAAATTTATCCTTTGAGATGATGAAGCCTCTATTGGTTGAAGAAGCACTGTATTGTAGGCTGGCATCTTCATCTTCTGCCACCCATGCTCGGAAATCAATCATTGAGGGAGGAATCTTAGACCAGAAAACATCCTTGAGATTTCCCACAAGCCCTTTGGTAAAGGGGTTGGCCTTCTTATCATAGCGATAACGAAAATTTTCATACGTTGTCTGCAAAAGATTAACCGTCAAGATGCAATCAATAATAGTTCGTTAGGTACGCAGATGCTTTCAGAAATCACAGATACGAAGCTCTACCTGGTTGGTACACATTAGATAAATATGGTAAATACTGGTGTTATATGTAAAAATATAAAATATAAAGCTTTCAGAAATCACAGATAGAAAACGGTAAATACAGGTGTTATATGTAAAAATATAAAGCTCTACCTGGTTGGTACACATTAGATAAATATGGAAAACCGTCAGCCCCCCAACGAACCAGACAGATACGAAGCAGTATACAACAAGGACAACTGACAAGATATCATTTGAGATGACAGTCCATACGCTCCCAGTTTGTCGAACAATGGTAATCCACGAAAATGTGAAGACGTATATACACAAAATGGTAGATGTTGATATGAACATGATGAAAAATCGATAATTTCTCTGCAACGAAATGAAAATAAAGAAAATGTTATTTTCAATGCAAGAAAACATATTTAAACTAGCATGTTTAAGCTGCTGTTTGATGTGCTCTCACAAACAGTTGAAGAACTCCGTGTTTAAGTAGCAGAAAGTAGTCTTAGGATATAGAAAAACGATATCTGAATCAAACGGAAAATAACTAGCTTCAATCAGCAAGCCTTGTACAAATTTGAACTGCTACCTCAAATCATTGCAAACAGACATGTTGACATAAAATTTTAAAAGAATAAGTGAAGATTCAAGTGTTCATTCACATAACGAATGGTTGAGTAGATGGTTGATTATATGGATATCGTGCAATGATGCAGTTATTAATGCTTTTTGCCATAAAAGGGTCATCCCATACTTCAGGATAACTTACCAGCCCAATACACTGACCTACCCACGGGCAGTGGTGATCGAACTTCTGAACACAATTGTTGCAAATAGAGCAATGAGAAGCCCGTGGTGGACGATACAAAAGGCAAGTGTCACAAAACTTCACTTTCACCGAGTATCCATTGATCGTTATATCCTTTATTCGGGGTATTTTCAGATTAGGCGTCTTGTGATTGACCCACTCCATAGAAGGGGTGGTCATGTCTACTTCATCTGAGTCAGGTGGCCTCGAGTTTCTTGGAATGATCCCGGGATCTCTACCAGAAGTCAAGAAGAGAAAAAGAAAATCCTGCACAACCAACTTACTGATCAGGTTTAATCCATCAGTTGTTGAAAAGTTTAAATTAGACAAGGAAAAGTCAGCCTTTCACAAACCAAAAATGTAAGAACCAATCCTCCAATCAGTGCAGGGAAGTGAAAAGGTTGATTAGCACTACGGACTGCCACTAGCATTCGTATGCAGAATGTTATTGCAGGACCACCAATTAAAAAGGATGTTAAAAAGAGTGACGTCCCGTCTTGACCAAAAACTAATCTCCCACCACATAAGAATTTCTAGCAGACAAAAGAGTATGCATCAGTACCAGAATCAGCACCGCCTTAAACAGCAAAAACTTATAAGATACTGGAATGAAGGATCCTTTCTATTAACAAGCATACATTCATAATGATAACTTCTTTCAATAACATTGGAAACTACCAAATTTAATAAATATCTACAAAGGATACGCGCTAAACAATGACTGCATTAGATTCAAAAAGTACAAGGGAAAATAGCACCAATTTGGGGGGTGGAATAGATAGACAGATAATGACTGCATATATGATAAATTATCTCACCCAATCATAGTAAATAGATTATTTAATATAACAAAGGTTCAATCAGTTGAATCCATAGAATTGAGGATATCCCATGATTACCAAGGGAGACCCCTACAACAGATATGCATTAAACTTGGATTCATAAACTAAAAGGACCAAGTAGCTTATTAAAGAATTAAGAAAAAAAAAAAGGTAGAGAGATAATGAATGCATCTATTACCCTGCGCAAGGTAAATTACAGAGAACAAATATTTTTAAATAACAAAAGTTCAAACTATTGAATTCAATGAATTGAGGATAAATCATGATGATCGAGGAAGATCTTCATAACTGATACTAACACCAAATTAAGATGAAAAAAGAAAAGGAAAGAAAGAGAGATAATGGATGCAGCTATTACCTCACCATGTAGCTAACTAGAGGAAATAGGATGATTACTATATCAAAAGATAAAGAAAAAGAAAAGGTTCACCAAGGGGGATCCTTAAAACCCAATGGCTGCATTATATTCAAAAGCTAAAAGGGAAAATAATCTCACCCAGGTAGCTAACTATAGTAAACAAATTATCAAATATAAGAAAAGTGCAAAAGAATTTAACAGTGATTAAGGGAGATCTAAATAACATTACAGATTAAACCCAATGGCTGCATTGGATTAAAAAACAAATGGGTATAACATATTAACAAAGAAACCAGAGAACAGAGAAATTCATAAGAGAAAAATTCTCAAACAGTTGAAAGGCATGTGAATACAAGAGGAACAGAGAGAAACTTACATTGTTTCCTTTCCAAACATGGTAGAGCCTCCTTTCAGCTGGTTTTTGAGGAGCAATATGAATGGCATTAGAGGGAGAACCATCCCAGCCCGGTTCTTCGTTCATTTCTAAAGGAAATTATTTCGTTTGTTTGATGTAAAACACAAAATCTCAGGGTGTTCGTGATAATGATACACAGACACCCACATTAAACAGACAATTTTTTATTTTATTTTATTTTTGCCCCAAATGCTTTCAATTTTCCTCTTCAAATCTATGAAAGAACGACATGGGTTTTCAATTTCCAACAAAAATCGTTCAAAATCAAATCAACCCCAGAAAATTTTCAAACCCAGATCGATCTTACAATGGAAAAACAAAAACAAAAACAAAATTCCCCCTTCTCGTCCTCCTTTCTCTGTCCCTAGGTCTGAAGTTTTTTGTGTTGTTCTTCCCTTTTCTCTCTCTCTAACCAACTCGGTGGCTGAGATTCTCTAACAATTCCCTAGTTATTGCGAGGTTTCCGCCGCGAAACCTCTCATGACAGGGAGAGAAGGGAAGAGAGAGAGATAAGGGAAGAGAGAGAGAGAGAGGTGTAGAATAATAGTTTTGTTGAAGGTAAAAAGCAGAGGGCAATTGGTTTTGATGCTTCGCCGTGCAGCGTTTTCCGTTGGGATTTGGATGGATCGTGCTTGCATTTGTTGCATTACCCGCGCAAAACCATTTCTTCTATAATATATACATATTTTAGTTACATTGCAACTTTTTATATATATATTTAAATTGGTTCCCACCTCTCGTGAAAAATTTTATTTTAAATCCTATAAGGTTTAAATCCTATTTTAGTCCTCAATTTTAAGTTTTATTCTATTTTGATACTTTTATAAACGTTTTTTTTGCTCTTAAAATTTTAACGATAAAATTGTATCTAGCACGGATTGAATAAGATGAAGTGAAATAAAATGTTGACAACCAACGCACCAAAATAATGAACAGCCAAAATTTTGAATGCACTTTTGTTTTACCATCTAATTCAAAATTGAAATCCTAGAATTTTTTAGCATTGACTTATTTATTTGGTAGTTTAGTCATCCAAAAATACAAATCATCTCACTATTATGTTTAAGAGTCGACAACATCTTAATAGCAAGGACCAAAAGCACTCTTTAAAAACTTAAGGACTAGAATGAATGCTTCTTATAGTTTAGGAACTAAAATAGAACCGGATTTAAAGTTCAAAAATTAAAATAAGATTTAAATTGAAAATAAATATGCAACTTCAATTCATTGGTTGCTATGAGAGTAATATTGGAGAATTATGTGGGGTCTCAATAAGTAAATAATAAATTAATTTATAATTTAATGACTTGTCAAATTATGATGAAATATACCTCATTGAATGATTATTTCAATAGTTATTAATTTTTGAAGTTGTCATCAAGGATAACACACTAAAATAGAATCGAACCAAAAAGTTAATTTTTATTAAAGCCTTGGACGTTAGATTTAAAATTATAAGGAAACCATCAATTTCGGTTAGATTCCGTTATATATATATATATATATATATTTAGTAGAATATTAGCAGGTTAATTCAATTTGGTTTGATATATATCTAAAATCAAAATTTTATAATCGTTTCAGTTTGGTTACCAAACCGAACTCTGAACATCCCTAGATCCTAATGATTGCGTTACAGTTAAATTTATTTGAACTATAAAAAATTTAAGCCTTTGAGTTTTGAAGTATTTGCTAAGTTATAAATTTAATACATAAGCTTGGGCGATTGAATTTATTAACTTTAAATTTTCAAGTTCACATAAATTCGAATACATGTGAATTAGATATTTGAACTAAAACATTTTAGTCTATCGTATAATGTATTAACCAATTAAACTATACCCAAATTCTTTTAGTTCAACAATATATAGGTTAAAAATTGAAAGTTATAATATCTCAACTGCTTTTTTTTTTATTTCTTTTTGTATCGAAGTTGTAATATCTCGCTTGTTGTCCTGCTATTGTCCCTAGTTGTGGGGTTTTGGTTTCTTTTCTTTAGTTTTTTTCCGGGTGATTTTGGCTTTATTTTGATATTGTTGTCATGTCTTTGCTTGTACTTTGTTGCTTTGATACCTTAATCCCAGGATGTGGGTTCCCCTTGTCGTTGTATAATAATATCACCTATTCTAAAAAAGAAAATGTAATATCTCAAAGAGTTGAGTTATAGTTAGGTATTCAAGTTAATGATTTTTGAAAATCCATGTCATTAACACTAATAATAGAACTTAATGCCTATACGTCAAGTTTATTAGATAAGTATCATTGATGTAGAACAAAAAATAGAAGTTTGGAGTCAGCTAGAGAACTAGATCAACTAAACCAGTTCATCCATTTATCATTTTCACACATTTTAATGTGTTTGATGGGATAAATAAAGTCCGTCGGATAATTATTTCGTTTTCTATTTTTGGTTTTTGAAAATTAATCATATTTTCTGTTTATTTCTCGATTCGCATCTTTCTTGATTACAATAATTAAATTTTTAGCCAAATTCTAAAAACAAAAACAAATTTTTAAGGCCTCATTTAATAGTCATTTAGTTTTTAGTTTTTTATTTTTGAAAATTAAATCTATTGACATTACTTCTACCTCTAAATTTTTTCCTATATTATCTACTTACCAATGGTTTAAAAAACCAAGCCAAATTTTAGATCTGTTTGGTAAATATTTCATTTTTTGTTTTTGGTTTCTAAAAATTAAGTCCATTTTTTAATGGATAAATTTTTAGCCAAACTATAAAAACAAAACAAGTTTTTAAAAGCTATAATCCTGTTTGATAACCATTTGATTTTTTGTTTTTGTTTTTTAAAATTAAGTCTATTTCATTAACGTTTCTTACAATAATTTACATTTTTATTAAGTACAATGGTTAAATTCTTAACCAAATTTCAAAAACAAAAACTATTTTTCGAAAACTATATTTTTTAGTTCTCAAAATTTTACTTGATTTTTTAAACCATTAGAAGGAATTTGAAAGTTAGTTTGCAAAAACAAAATAATTGCTAAATAAAACCTACTTTTTTTTAGCTTTTAGATTTTAGCTAAATTTTTTAAATCATTGGTATAAGTAGATCACAAAGAAAAAAATTTGATAGTAAAAGTAGTATTGATAGATTTAATTTTAAAAAATAAAATGATTATTAAACAAAACCTTAATATTAAAAACTTTTTTTTTTAAAAAAAAAATTATCTAAGAAAACTAAAAAAAGAAAAAAGTAACATTTTAAAAACTACTCTTTCTTTTTTAAGTATTCAAAATTTGGCATGGTTTATCATATCCTTGATAAAAAAAAATAGATAACAAATAGATAACAAATGAAGAATAAAGTAATAATTATAAACTTAATTTTCAAAAACCAAAAAGAAGTTGCCAACTTCTTTCTAGACTAATAAAAGTAATAACTATTTCCATATCAAGACCTCCAACATGCTTATTGCTTAGACAATGGACAATAGATTGGGCAATTATTGTATTTGAACTTCCAACCTCAATGTCAGTTACCACAAAACTATACTTATTTTGACTTGTTGGATCTTAATACCAAATCCAATAAGCTCGTCGATAATAGAAATGATCGTTCATCTAATATTCCATTCAATCACACCAAATCAAAATGAGTACGTTACAATAGAGAATCAAACCAAAAGAATGGGATATTTTCATCTACACAATTGATCTTCATCTTCACAAGATCCATGTTCTCATCGTCATCAATCCTTGAACCTTCTCACCTTCACAGTTTTATCAACCTAAGACCAATACCAATGGCCTAGATATTCAAGCAAGGATGCTCACTCTTGTAAACATTCAAATCCACTAAAGGTTCAAAAACAAATGAATGCAGGTATAATATCAGCAATTAATTAGATATAAAAGGACATATTTCAACATATCTCAGTATGAAAGCACATCAAATTAAGATGACCAGTAAAATCAAATTGTGAGCCACAATTGATGTGTTGAATAAAAGGCAGGGCAATCAGCCATGCATTTAGGAGGAAAAGGGAAAAAAAAAACAGTATCAGTTGCTGATAATGAATAGAAACCCTGTCATTTTCTTCCCACATTCAAGAAGAGCATCCATGGCATGTGCTTAGCATCATCTAACTCACATTGAGAAGAAGATGCAGCTAGATCATAAACGAACTACAGCATCTAGCTAAAGGAACAAACAAAAGAGCAGGCTACATCATTAATATGTATTTTACAGCTTACAACAAGAGAGGAAAATTTGGGCATCCGTGAGAGAACTTGGTCGATACTGCTGCAGCGACAAGACAACAAACCGAATGCCTGGAATTGTTACATATGCTGAAGTGTCTGTCATTTCTTGATTTCATCTGGGCATCAAAGATGACAATAAGGCGTGGTGATGAAACCGAAACAAACATGACTATCTATTTGGTACATTAAACATAGCTAGTGTTTTCAAAAGCTCAATGCACAATAAAGCACAAAGGGCTTCAGCGCAACACGAAAAAATTTCTTTAGTTAATAAATTGGAAAAACCAAATTATTACTATTCTTTAAACATAATGAAAAATTCTAATGGCCAGGGCTTTGAGGCTTGGGACTTCACATTAACAAAAGGCACGCGCCTGAGGTGACCTTATTTTGTGAGCCTTGCTTTAGCGCCAGACCTGCGCCTTGAGCCTATGCACACGCCTGGGACTTCTTGAAGATAGCTGCTATATTCGACTACTTTCAATGTTCACTTCATACCACCACCACCATTTTTTTAATAATAATTCGGTATCACAAACCCCACTCCTTTCTTACATTATGCTCATGGCCCCTCAACCTACAAGCCCGGAGAGACTTCACCGCACTCCTTCCTTATAGGACTCCCAGACCTAGAACAACCCTGAAGGGTATCTCTAAATATCCAAGCGGTCACTACTAGTGTTGCCCCAAGTTGATCCCACGATTTCAAAACATGAAATGTTTGACTGCCAGATTAAATCCAAACCACAATATACTGCTATCTACAAGACCATGGAATGAGATCGATGCAAGCAAAGCACTACACTGAGCTGTATCATCATTCTAGAACCTACATACAACAAATCCTCTACAGCATGCAAGTTTGCCCAAGCTAACTCAACAAACCAACTCAAATATAAATTTAGCTCCCTCTATTTATAAGGCCCGAAGAAATTGGTATTATTGTTTTACCTACAATCTAAAAGGTCAATATCAGTGGGTTAACATCAGATAAATATATTCTTAAGAGCATAAGCAGTAAAATACTATCTAGCAGCCTCTTCCTTTTTTCATTTTTTCCCCCTTCTTTCTAACATTTGAACAAAAGAACAAAGCAACAGGAAACAGGCAAGAAATCCATCTATACCTCCACACGCAAGTAGCAAACGAAGAGTTGAAAGCTCTAACCTTATTTCAAAGAGCACATGTCAGGTGATTCATCCCTACTTAAATACACCTTTTGACAAAGCACTAACAAAAATAGCCTCTACATTTTATAGACCCACAGAGGCAATTGATCTTCCTTCCATCAGCACTCTCGGGTGGTATTATTCCATAATCATACGTCAACTCCATCATGGGAGGTATATGCCTGATTGCATGAAAGGCAATATGGACATCATGCTCACCTTTATTTTCCCGTACAATTGGCTTCCAGTATACATTTGGAGAGCAACTATGGTTCATAAAACGAGCAACATTGCCAGCGTTTTTTGCACTAATAACTAGGGAAAACGGGAGCCTTGGAGGCCCATCAGAATCACCAGACATAACTTCAAGGTTTGGATAAGAACGTGTAGCATCAAAGATATAACCATCTTCATTGTCCCGTACAGAGTCCTTAGCCTTTGAACTATCGATGACTTCCCCAGCATATTGGCAGATAAACGCTCCAGCACGAATGGGATCCCAAGACCTTAGTCCCCAGCCTTTACCTTTAGTTCTGAATACCTCCAGGCGGAATTTGAGACCTCCTTGGGACACACGATTCCTGCAAGTGGGAGGGCATTGACATGAGGCTCCACATTCATATATCATAGACAGTTGACTTGCAAGAACCCCATTTGAACTATAGGGGAGATATCCACCATTTTTCTGCATGCAAGGGCAATTGATATTGCCTGGAAGGCATCCACCAACACAGTTACAGCCAGCTGAAGGTTCCATCGAGTATACTGGTTTTAAATATTTGAGACCAGCATAATATGTGAAATATGCAGGGCCCTTCTCGTCATCAACATCATTAACAAGTGAGACGGGTAGACTTTCTGCACCAGAAGCCAGATCTGGTATTATGACCCCAATTCGAGATGCATTTCCATCCTTCCATTGTTGGACTAATTTCCAATTCAAAAATGCTTCCCGCTGTCCAGGTAATCGCACCAATTTGTATTTAAATACATTGCAGCCAGATTTGCCTTTCTCAACCCATGACTCTTGGATTTTATAAAGACCATCATAAACATAGATCTTCCCCGTTGGGTTACTAAAATCTCTTACCCCTCGAATAACTCTAACATCATTTCCACGATGCAAGCTCTTCTCTAGGGCAAGATTACCCCTTTCAAGCTTTTGATCTATTGATTCCTTATCCTTTCTGTTCACTCCACCCTGGCCACTGTAGATTAAGACATCTGCATCATTTGTATCATCCTCATACCCACCAGATGAGACGATGCTAACTGCAACCGGTTCTTCATCTTGACTGACCTTTAAACCCATGTAGTCAATCCCAGCCATAGATGGAGCATGCAACCCAACCAGGCACAATTCCATCCTGAAAAAGAAGATATCACCAACTTCCACACCAGGAACAGTTCCAATCCTTTTATTGATATTTGTCCGAACCCCTTTGGTCATCAGAAATGCACCTGTTTTAAGATCTGGACGCCTTATATTTCCAGGCATCGGTTCCTTAGACTCTTCAACTTGTGAAATTCTTCTCCTTAGCAGATCAAATACCATGAGTACGCACGAAACTGCTTCAATGCTACCATGAGCTTGTCGATTTGAATCTAGCACCGAAAGGTTGTAGGATGAAACCATATCATTGAGCATTGCATCAATATCAATATCTGATGTAAAATTGATGTCCTGGCCATTCCTTGTCTTCTTCTTCGCCTTGTTTTTCCTTCCCACTTTACTTGAATCTTCTCCATCATTCACAACCATGCCATAATACTGAGAATTATCATTTTGACCATCACTATACCCATCTTGTAACTGGGCACGACTTCGGGTATTTTTTCGGGTGCCAGTATTTGGTGTTGAAGTACCCTCAGTTGGTGTCCTGAATGAAGATATTGGAACTGCAGTTGATATAGGACTATTGAGGCCAAAAGATGCATTAGTATTTGTTGTTCCACCTGGTGTCTGTTGGTTTTGGTCATTTGGTGAAAAGAAGAAGGGATAGAATGGAGCAACCCCAGGTGGGAAAGGACCAGAAGGACCAGCACACACAAACGGGGCAGCACCTTGAGGAGTTGAAAAAGATGACACATTTTGTGCTGATGGGAATACTGGAACTAGTTGGCGCAACGGTTTTACATTCAATACCTTAGATTTGTCTAATGATCCAGCAACGGGAATGGAATCCTGATCCAAATGTTGTTCCATTGAAACTCTCTCACAATACAGAAATAAAATATTACAAATGGAAGTTTCCACAGTAAAACACTCTGTACATTATTTCCAAAACTACAATCTAAAAGGAACAACTCCCAATCAAACTCTTTTTGGCTATCATTCTCCAAAACTATCCTCCTAGTAGCTGATGAGCGTAATTATATAGCTTGAAATCTGAAAAACACAACAAACAATTACTATTCTGCAAAGAGAAGACAGGGTGAACACAGTGGCATTAGAAATATGAAAATTATCATTCTTTTAGAAAAAAAGAACTATGGATTACTCACCAACTGTACAGCTTATTATTTACATACCAATCCAAAGAGAACTAATATAGAAGAAACCGAGTGTACATCAAATATAATGAGAAAAGGTTCCCGCAACATGCAAGTGAAAAAGCAATGTTTTTGGGTTACCTTAACTCAGTGTAATCAGTCAAGGAGAGATTCCAAATCCCTCTTTGCAGCTTTTAACTTAGAAAAGGAGTCCAAAATCTTTGGATATAATACAACTAGGAAAATTCTCTTTCCAAATCTCTTGTAATTTCAATTATTCTTCAACCCCAAATGATCAGAGTCATTTTGAAACCCCTTTACAGAAGGATTTCCTCGTATCTTTCAATCAAGAACAAACAAGAACAAAAATAAAGCGGAATTGGGTAGCTTTAAGCTACTTGTAACTGACAAACAAAGAAAAAAAAGGAAAAGGAGAAACGTCTCAACTTCCTTCAATTACCCTCAATGTTCTTCCTAACAAACAAACAAACAGAAACAAAAAAAAATTCACAAAGGAAAACAATCATGCGATCTAGAAAGCCAAAAAATCAAAATGAAAACAGAAGAGAGGGAAAACCCTACTTTTGAAACAGGGAAAGCATGGAAATGTGGTCAGATCAAAGCCAAAAACACGGAAGAAAATCACAGATCAAAGAAAAACAAAGAAGAAACGAAAATCAAGAAGCCATTAGTCGAAAGAAATCTGAAAAATTTTACCAAATTCGTTGCGATTTTAACCCTCTGAAAATCTCCAAAAACCCTCCGTTTGAACATGCGGGAATTTCTCTGTTTGTCCTCTTGGGGGAGTTTTTGAGTTTTGAGTTTTTTCTATCCCGAGCAAATAACGTTTTCTGCTTAATTGTTTTGTTTTTTTATGATTCCTCACCAGCCGTTCGATCATTTGATCGTGGGAAATCATCCAACGGTTCAAATGTGTTTCGGAAGCATATTTGTAGTTACTGTGGCGGGCCCCAACCCCACTTAAATGACAAAAAAGTAGTGAGAGAGATGACGTGTCATGATCTTGTAAGATCCATAATGTGAGATTGACCGTACCTGATCGACAGCTTGTTCAGGGATCTAACTTGTAACTGGGCCGAAATTGTTCGGCCCATTATATCTTACTCACGTGTACTAGTCAAACCATGTATATACTTTCATTATTTGTAAAAAAAAATTCAATAAAATATTAAAATACCAACAAATATTAAATATAATATAAATAATAATCCTTTTAACTTGTTTAAGAAATGCAAATGGTTTGTTTGTTAATTAATTTTTTTTTTTGTTTTTATAACTTTTTTATAAATTTATATTTGCGTCGATATTGTTTTGATATTTCTGCCAATACTACTATAAAATTAAGACATCGATATTTTAAATATTTTATCTTAGTCTATTTTGTTTTCATTTTTAAAAAAAATATTTTTTTTTATCGTATGTTATAGACTATTTTAGACCAAATGAAAGAAATGTAAAAAAACAAGAGAGAGCAACGATGCTTTAAATTAAAGAGAAAAGTCCAAAGCAAGATAAGGTTTGGATGTAGAAGTAAGAAGTGACATGGGTCGAAGTCGAAGCCACAGGACCGACCCAAAAAACATGCCCACAAATGATTGTAGTGCGAGATCCAACCCAAAAAAGAAAATCCAGATGAGGAGATAGCTCGAAAACCCTAAAGAAAGAGGTTAGGTCATAAAACTTTATAAATAGATGACAAATATTCTAAGGTAAGTCAACTTACTCAAATCTTTCACTTGCTATATAGCCTTACTTGCTAACTTAAGCAATAAAGCTTGTGTGAATCTCTCATTCAATCAACAACATAATTTCACGATTTGTTCTATATTTAATCTATATACTTTCAAATATGTAAATTTAATCTCTAGTACTCACAAAAAATCTTAAAAATTGTTTGTAATGTTGTTTTCTTTTATTAGCCTTCCCACAATAAATTTAAAAATATTTGAGAATAAGATTTTTGGAAAATAAATGTGTTTTGTTCTACGTAAAATCCTATCAAGTTTTTTCACAATAATAAATAATGCTTATGTCTGTTCTTATAGAATTAATGTTTTAAATCTTACAAATTATTAAAAACATTACTATAAGATTATCAAAATTAATTCCAGAAAGATGTAGGTAAGCTTTTTAGAAAATGATACAAATAGTTAGTTAGTAGATTAAAATATCATTTTAGTCATTATACTTTGAATTTCATTTAATTTAATCTAAATATTTTAAATCGTCCAAATTAGTTATTATATTATCAATAATTCCTCAATTTAGCCTTTTATTTTTAAAGAGAACTTTTAAATTTAGTTACGGTACCTCTTTAAATAATCTTAAATTTAATCATTGTATTTTAAATAAATCTTGAATTCAATCGTTTTTAATAGAAATTTGTTAAATGGTAACAATAATTTTTCTCAAAAATGATACCATGTGAATATATTTTCAAAATTTATAAAAACTAATTTTGATTTTTAAAAAATCAATAATGAATTAAATTTAAGATTTACCAAAAGTATATTAACTTAATTCGGATACTTTGTATATGTGACTAAAATAGAATTAAGGGGCCGTTTGGTTTAAGTTTTAAAGATACCCAAAAATTAAGTATGTTGGGAATAGAAAACTTGGGAATAAGATTGCTAGGAATTAAGGATGACTATATTTTGTTGTACATGCAAATGTTATCAAAATTTTATGGTAACAAATTAGTTTTATATTTTATTTATAAAATTAATCATGGACACCTCTACAAAATTTTGATAGATCAATTGATAAACAATTAAATCAAATTCAAAGTCTGGAGCAAAATTAATTATTTGACAATTAAATAATAATATTAATTAAATTATTAATTATAAATATTTGTAAAATGAGTAATTTATAATTAAAATTACTTGATTACGTAATTTGTGGATTTATATAAATATGATGTATTAATTAATAAAACAATCAAAATCAGTTTAAAAGAATAAATATAATATTTTGTGATTAAAAAATAATTAATTATAATAATTAATCAACGATAAAGTAATTATAATTATTAAAAAATAATCTCATAAAATATTAATCATAATGATAATTAATTAACTACATATATAATTTATAAATAAATTAATAGTACTAATGTATCGGTTCTTTACTGTTTATTATATAATTAATTTATTTATTTATGAATCTAGAGTAATTAAATTCAAATNTAATAATATAAAATAAAAAATAAATTCATGTATTAAAATGAGAGAAAGTGTACATTAAGAAAACTCATACTTTTGGATAGGTAGCATCCATGGATATAAGGAATGCATGACTTCAAACTTGTGTGTATCTCTTACCCATTTCTATCCTTATTCCTATTCCATTTCTCTCAATCCAAACGCTTCCTAAATCTAGAGTAGAATACCTAAAATGACGTTTCACTTTAATTGATAATGAATATAATGAATAAAAATGAATTCTTATACTAAAAAAAAATCCTTATAATAAATGAATAATAATGGTAATAATTTTTTTTTAGAATAGAATAATGGTAATAAATTGATTATATATTAATATTAATCAATGAATTAATATTTTCAGAATTGATTGCATCAGTTATTATTAAAATAATACCCGTTTTTGTGAAGAAAATAATACCGGTTTATGATGTCACTTTATAAACAAGTTTTTGGGAACTAATCCCTAGATTTTTAGTCTAATTTCAATTTAGTTTCTTAGTTTCACAATGTTACATTTTTAATTCTTAAGCTTTAAGTTTTATTTCAATTTAATCTTTAGGCTTTGAGTTAATTTCACAAATAATAGAGTTTTTTAAAAATGACAAAAATAGGATGGTGTTTCACTTTTCTGAAAAAAAAATGTGTAGCTGGAAAGTATTGACAAAAATAGGTAAGAAAATTGTGTACAGGATCTACGAGTTTCTTCAATTTCAACTTTGATCAAACTTTGGTCCATGTCATTCGCCATGACATATAACTCGTTGACTTGGTCCATAAGTAAAAGTGAAACTCGTGAACCCTATCCACGAATATGCTTTTTTTTTTTTAAGATTAAAATTAAATTTAAAAATGAGTTTTTTTTTTTTTTTTTTTTTTTTTTTTTTTTTTAATTTTAATTTTTATTTATTTATGTTTATAAAACATTTAAAACATGTAGTTTGACACCTAATAGGAAAAATGATTAATTAAATTATATTTGAAGAAAAATATATCTAAAGTCAAAACTATCAATTAAAGTCAACAAAAACTCATGTGTCACATGGTGGTCGTCTTCTTGCATGTGCACTACGACAAGGTATAGGAACCTCAAAGTGTTGTTGATGATAAATTACATCATCAATATCTTGTTGGGTGTGACAACAAACGAAAATCCGTCAAGTGTATAACACTTGTATTAATGAACAGAACTCGATGCGATGTCTACTTAAACTCTTACTAAGTGTCGAGAAAAAACTAGAATCAGATCATTAACTACATAAGGTTTTAGGTCAACATGTTGCTCTGGAATATTCTTAGCCTATTGTCTTTGGCATCTACGATGAGCACGTCTTTTATCAGTGTCATCAACATTAAGTCGATGTGTCTGTTGAATGATATCTTATACACTTATAATATATCAGTCACACATTTAACCTAGCTCTGATAAATTATGTTGCACGAATATTGTTTTACATCTTGAACAAAATTATTTTGCATGAAAAAACAGTATAAAATAATATTCATACAACATAATTGAAAAAATAAATAATAAAATTCTTACCATGCAATTATATTAAATGCTGTTAAATGTGATATATCTTCTTATGATTTGGTCGTACCAGGGTAAATAGTCCTTTAATACAGCTAGCTCATCTACTACATCTCCTATGATACAACTCGTTTATCTACTACATCTCCTACTACACAATGATCACGATGCCCGCCAAAATGATATATAGTCGGCATGAAGTCATTGCCAGTTTTGGTCATGCTTACCTCTTAAATCAACTTGGTGTAGTTGGCAGTCTGTATAACACACTGGTGATACCGTTTCTCTCCGTTCAAATTGTCTTAACATTCAATTTGGGTAATGCCTCTCTAAGTTTTAAAAGCATATTAGATGGCTCACCATCGACTTTTACAATAGTAATTAGGCAATAATACCATAATCTCTTGTGTGAACTGTTGGGGTTGATGCCCTAAAGTCTCGTGTCTTGTAGTTTGTACGAATGCTTGTGATGTATAATATATGATATTTTACTTTACTTCTTGATTTTACTCAGTTGAATGTTTTATTTGCTTTACCACAAACCAATAAACCTAAAATCCCTTGTAACTTAAGCATGTATGTGGTGACATACAAGTGGATTATGTCTTAAGGGATAACCAAAATGGTCTGTAGTATATGGATATAGGAGGGAAACCTTATCTTGATAACACTATGGATGCGGCCCGCTTTGTGGAATGGTCACAAGTGTTGTGGCTTATCACAGATGGTCTAATCCTGATCATTCGTGTAGAGGACATGCGAGCGAGGGCGTTCTATACAAAGAGTTTGTATAAGACCTGACCACGAAGTGTTAATGTCTCGTTGTATAACACCGTTCAGAGACTTCACTTCACTAGGATGACCATAGGTAACATGACCCCAATCCTGAGTGAGTTGGGAACTCTTGCCATTGAGGGCGATCCTTTGATTTGCATGGGTGTGAGTGGCCAGTTCGCCGACTCAAACCTACTACTTTGGGGATTCGTCTGATTTGAGAGCTAGGAACTCAGCTACACAAGAGGGAATTTGTCACACCCCCTCCCAGATTACCCACCTAATCTAGAAAAAGGCGTGAAGATGCTAAAAATCACCTCCCCCGATGACATTTAGCATTTTACTAACCAACTTAACCTGTGCTTAAATCTAAACAGTTACACAATAATTCTTTAGTACATTTAATTTCTATTCAGCATATTCCATATTGCGATATCCACAAACAAGTTTCATAAACTTTCTATCTCTTGTTATATACAAACCATGAACAAAGTTTAGACACAACGGAAACACTTTTAGACATTATACAACAAAACAACTCCTCGTCCCGTACTTCCAAAACCATGACACATAAGGTTCGTGATATGAAATCTATGTACATCAGTGCAAGGTCTACAATGTAGCAGGAGACTCTTGTCGTGTGGCAGTAAACAGCTTAGCGTGTTTCCAGAACTTTAACGCTACCCTGGGGGGGGGGAGAAACATAAAACATCGAAAGCATGAGCTAATGCCCAATGAGTGGTAATTGAATATAAACATAAGTTATCGCTTTCTAAATCATCAATAAAAGTAATTAAATCATTCAATAAAACATTGGCCAAGTATAAAAGATTTAATAACATCTCAAACACGTGCTAGTAAAACAGTGGCATGATCAACTCTCATAAGCACATTTTAAAGCATTCAATCATTATAAAAAAAAAACCACACCAACTCTGTACCCAAATACTCGTTTACAACGGCGGGTTACTTTGGACAAAGAATGCCCCCCGCACGGTGTAAACCAAATCACAAGGTCATATGTGCACGCAGAGCTACCTCAAGGCTAAGCATAGATACACACCATAGGCCCAGGTTACTCTGGACTCCCCGGCCTAATACTCTGGCCACATCTGACCCCGGTGGTAGCCCCCTGATAGCCTGGGTGGTGCTACAGGTGCAGGTTCCTCTGGATTTTTCGGTATACTCTGGCCACATCTAACCCTGGTGGCCCCCTGATCGCCTGAGCAATACTACTGAAACACATTCAAGTAGCACGGGAACATAACCATCTCTCGGGTACAAGAATCAGTAGTTTGAAACCATTTCCATAACCATTTCAACAACCTTGATTCCCACCATCAAAAGAAGTTTTCATAAAAACCATACAAATCACAAAGTATGTAAACTCTGATTTCAAACTACATTTTGATAAATCAAGATTGTATAAAACCATCGAGAGTTTAGAAATTATGATTTAACATTTTTGAAATATCAGTCAAGTAAAACAGATCATGCCATCACATTTCAATAAATTCATAGATACTATCATATATAATTAATTTCTATATTAAAAACATTTGAAAAATAAACCACTCACACAATCACTGGCACGAACTACTTGGGTTGTAAGCCTTTCCAACCTCAATTTGACCTGAAATAAAGCCCCAAGGTTACTAGACACTCACGATAGGTAAAATCAACCCAAAACAGGCCATAGTGATTCAATGTAACCATTTGAACTCATTTTAACACCTAAATATTCACATTTTGCTCTTTAAGTCCATTTTCCTCACATTACCCAAAATGACCCAAAACCAGTTTTTAATCCAAAAGTATTCATTCTAGGGTCAAAATATCAAGAAAATATTAATTGGGATTCAAAAATGCTCACCAACACCCAAAATGCTTAAAAAAAAAAGCATTGGGCACTAGAAATGGGCATGGGCGCGGGCTGTGGCCGTGGATGGGTAGGGCTAAATGGGCTGAGACGTGCTGAGGGCGCTGGCATGGAAAGAGGCACGCCTGGTGGGGCTGGCAGACTTGGGGGGTGGCTGGCCTGCTGCTACCCTGTTCGAGAAAACACTGGTTTCAATTTAACCAACATTTAACCTAACTTAAAGCGAAAATTTGCACATACTTCCTTCCTGAAATATGTTAACAAACCTTTAAGCTAACTAGCCTCAAAATTAAAGCTCTTAACTCGTATTCCACAGCTCAGAATCTCTTCTGGACTACACCTTACTCGGATTTTCCAATTTTCTGGACCTTCACTATTTTCACGATTTCTTCAGTTTTCCGATCCCAAATCTCTCAAGCAGCCCTAGAATAGACTCACAACTCAATAAGCTTTAATTTGGTTTAAATATGGAAGCTTTTGCACGAGTATTTTGGAGAACCATCACATTCTTCAGACCCTAAATTTTTGGTCGAAGCTGCACACTTTTTCCTCCAATCAAAGTCCTCCACCCAGCTGCTTGTTTGCCTTACTACGTGGCTTTTCCTTTATTATCCTTATCCTTTGTAGCCTTACAAGACTTATCATGTTTTTTTAAAAAAACAAATAACTCCAATACCCCTCTCGGCTAACTTGCATTTCCTACAAAATTTGTTCTTTCTTCCTTGTAACCCTTAGCCAATAACAAATCATGTTCTCTATACAAGTGCCCAATTATGAAAATTTTTTCCAATAATAACATGTATTAATACATTACTAAAAGAACTTGCATTTGTTAAGTAATTTCCAACTTTCATTCCAACACTTAAAATTAGAACTTTCTTAGGTCATACAATCCAAGTTATTCATTTAGGTACATAAGCTCACTTATCTAGGTTGATGCTAAGCATAAACAAGAGAAAAAGGGACAAAGGCTTACAGAATTCACTCCTTCCCTGAAGCAGTGGTAAGTAGATAGATAGCTACACAAGAGGGAGTTCGATTATATATGAATAATTGAACTGGTTAATTATATATGATATAATTGACTAAATGTATGAGATACATCATTTTGGAGGAAATTGGATATAAATATGATTTATATCAAGTAGAGGAGAAAACACTATAGTAGATATATGATATCAAAATATAAGTTAAGAATATAATATGATTATATTCATTGTTTAATTAATTAGGCGGTTATGAGATAATTGGCTAAGTAATTCTCCAGAATCGTGTGAAAGTGGGAAGTTCGAATTCAGTTCTTATAACTGAAGAATAAAATGAAAATTGTTTTCATTTTGCAAGACACGAAAAAGAACGCAAGAAAAATCGCTCACAGTGTGAATCTATATGATTGCTTAGCGTTGAGAGCCTATACAATAGTGCCCGTCTTCCTAAACGATCGCACATCCGCATACTAAACGATCGCTTATGTTTATTATACGATCGCTTAGCGCGTCGAGCAGACTTAAATGATTGCTTACCATTTGATAAACGATCGCTTAACTAAACCTACACGATCAACTTTTTCTAAATGACAAGCACCTAACTATACGATAGTCTTCTACTATCTCCCACTTCCTTGTTCGTACTACACGATCGTCTTTTCCTCCTTCCCTCTACCATTTCCATCAAAGTACACCCTTTGGATTCTCACTCTGAGAATACCGAGGGCTTCGAGTGGTGGTGTCATCCTCAGTTGTTGTTGGTTTGTGTGTTACTAATCATGTAGACGACCATGGTGCTAGTAGACGACTGTTTGCTGGACGATAAGGAGCGTAGAGGAGTTCGCTTCCGTTGGACTGAGTTTGATTGAAGAAAGTCTTCAACTGGTACGTTTCTCTTGGTCTATTCTATTTAATTGTTAAAACATGCCAATAATTAGTGTTACAATGCATATCTGTTTGTTCGAATGTATGTGTGGTAATTTTATAACAATGAAATCGGAAAGATCCACTTCCGCTCATGGATTCTCTTTTTTAAGAGATCCTTCAATTGGTATCAGAGCTAGGTTGCTGATATTCCAATTTCATTGATGCAAAGAATTTCATATACATTCACAGTGGGTGCAATTTATCTATTCTCTGTTTAATTGTTAATTTTTTTGTGGATGTGCGAATTAATGGAGTTTTCTGGGATGATACCTCGGTTTGATTAATTCTTTTTCATTTTCGATTAATTGCAAAGGCCCCTACGTTTTTTGGCGTAATTAATTGTTATCGAGTTTGTAATTTAAAGTTAGTTTGAGTCTTGAGTCGTTCGTGAAGAAGTTCGGAGCAAGGGTTGCTGTTCTTTGAGGAAGAAGACGATCAAGTGTTGATCGGGTCGTGTAGACGATGGGGTAGGCGATCGTTGAGTATCTGATGCTGGGGTGTTGTTTAACTCGTGTACGCACTAGGTGATCGTTTAGCTCAGCAAGCTTCATCGCATAGTACCTGACTAAATGATCACAGAGCAAATCGCATGGTAAATCATTTACCTTATGTCGCGTTAAGCGATCGCCTAGATGATCAGGTGTCACAGCCTCGTTGTCGTCTAAACAATCATCTAGTGTGCACTAAGAGATCATTTACTCGCGACGTTTACTAAACGATGGAGCTTCACCTGGCAGTTCAAGACCCGGTTCGCTTGTGAACTGGTTTGCTCGATGAAAAATGTAAGAGATAGAATTATTTCATTTTGGTTTTGTAAAGGTTCATCCTGGTCCATTAATCTTTGGTTTATTACATGAGATGTATAGTTATTTATATGTCATATGATATGCACATATAGTAAATCTCACCTTAGGTTATGCATTGGTCATGCATCATCTCTTTATTATAAATGTTATAATTTAGAGAAGCATGATTTAAATTATGTAAAAGCATGCTCATGCATCATATAATATAAGAGTTATATTTATGCATGCATAAAAAGCATTGACATGCATTATCTTTATATTATAATTGTTATAGTATAAGGGTGTATGGAAAGCATGTTTGCTTGGTTATTACATGTATATAAAAGTTATGTATAGTAATGACCGGACATTGCATGAAGCATGACACATAGGTTTCTTTATATGCATTATAAATACCTAGTTATGAGCAATGTGTTTTAGTTGTTTCTTTTTAAAGGTTAAAGAGAAATTAGAACTAAAAGCAATAAGAATGACATGCACGCTCACTTATGTTTAATTCATGGTTTAAAATGTTTAAAACTTGGATGACATAGACCTAAGATCACAGTTCTAATATGATTAGTAACCCTTAGGCTTTAATCTTTTAATCAGTTTAATAGGATTAAATTGACTAATAAAAGGTTAAAGTGTAGCAAACCTATCCACAAGGGACCTTTTGTCTAAGGTGGATTTTGGCTAGGCTGGGGTATTTAAGTTGACGGAAACATAACACCCCTACCTGGGAACCTACCTAGAAAGGTGAATTAGATAGATTTGATGCATGCATGCAAGTTAAGGACAGTCCATTAAAATGTTTAAATGTGACTACTTGAACTTATTCATTTTTCATAGATTGTTTATGAGCGGACTTAAAAAGATGACTTAGACTAAAATTAGTAGCTGGATTGTCTAGGTTAATGAACCCTTAAGTATAACATTCAGTGGGAGGTACTTGGGGCATATGATGCTTCATTTGAACCTTTCACGTATCTCCTATATAGTCCACACCGTGAGATCTACCCTCGGCCTCGTGGCACCCTGGGAGTGTCCCCCTAAAGGATGGTGTTTGGGTAGGTCAATATCAAGGTGGATGAAGAGAGTGTTCATAGTAAGTGGAAGCGGGAAATGCGACAACATATCCCACAGTCTCCCTTGTTGGATTGAATAAAGTTTCTGCACATCGTCTTGAGGTACCCTAGGAGTGTCCCCCTATAGAATGGCAGTTTTGCGCGTTTATTTATTTGATCTCATGTAAGAGGATAAGGTTACTTAGTCTCTTGTCCTAATTTGCTTCTTCTCTACGGTGGGCTCATTAGGGCGGGACTCTAGCATCGAAAGCGAGGGGTCACACTTATGCAGAATTGTTAAAGGTTAACAATTCTGGACCAAATAAATGGTGGTTTTTAGGTTGAGTTCCAAGAGTTGGTTCTGCCTAATGGTTGAAAATGTCTCATCCTAGTGAAAGGGCAACTGATCACCTCACCAATGATGTTTGTCCTGCCTCGGTGGGGCATCATTGCAAAATAGAAGTCTTACATTTAGGTTACTTGGAAACTATTTTGCAAAATTAATTGGTTAAAATGTGGTTTAGCAAAATCTTATAAATGTTTGTTTGTTTTTTAGCAACAAGTTTTTGAAAATGGTTACAATCACGTTAGCTTTGCTAAGCGTCGAAAAACGTACTAGCGATAATTTTTCAACATGGAAACATATGTTCATGACTATTTTAATCATTGAGGATCTCATGTTTGCTCTTACGGAGGCCTGTCCTCCTATTCTAGCTCTTAATGCATACGAGCGATGGATACGAGCAAATGAGAAGGCCCGAGCCTATATCTTGGCAAGTCTTAATGGCGTCTTGGCCAAGAAGCATGAGCCTATGGTCTCAACGTGTGAGATCATAGAGTCCTTGCGGGGATGTTTGGACAACCGTCTGATCAACTCTAGCATGAGGCTCTTAAGTAATATTCAACTCTAAAATGGAAGAAGACACCTCTATTCATGAACATGTGCTTAACATGATGGTCCACTTTAATGTGGGGGAGTTGAATGGGTCTACTATCAATGAGGGCAATCGAGTTAGCATAATCCTACATTCTTTGCTGGAGAGCTTCTTGCCGGAGAGTTTCCTGCATTTTGTTAGCAATGTGATTCTTAACAAAATGAAATACACCCTTACAACTCTCCTCAACGAGTTGTAGACATACCAATCTTTACTGAAAGTTAAGGAGAGGAAGAAGGTTGAGGAAAATGTTGCTTCATCTTCAAGGACATTCCATAGAGGTTCAACCTCAGGAACGAAGTCTGCACCTTCTACTTCTAACTCTGCAAAGGGAAAGAAGAAGAATGATGGTAAGGGGAAAGGAAAGGCGCATGCTAACCCACCCCCTGTCGCCCCAAGAAAGCATCCGCCACCGGTTGAAAAGTGAAAATGTTTCCACTACAACCAAGATGGTCACTGGAAGAGGAATTGTCCCCATTGGCTTAAGGAAAGGAAGACCGCCAAGGCTGATAAAGATAAATATGATTTACTTGTACTTGAAATATGTTTAGTGGAGAATAATGATTCTGCCTGGATAATTGATTCGGGCGCCACTAATCACGTTTGTTCTTCTTTTCAGGGGATTAGATCCTGGCAACAACTGGAGGCTGGTGAGATGAAGATGTGAGTAGGCACCGAGCATATCGTCTTAGCTGTGGCAGTGTGAGGGATCCAGTTATCTTTACAAAATAGGTTTCTTGTTTTAAATGATGTATATATTGTTCCTGAACTTAAGAGGAACATTATTTCTATCAAGTGCTTGTTGCAATGTAAATACACTTTTTTTTTTAATGTGGATAAAGTGTTTATTCATAAAGTTGAGGTTAATATTTGTACAACATATCTAGAAAGTAACTTGTATGTGCTAAGACCGTTAGCCATAAGTGCCCTCCATAACACTGAGTTGTTTAAAACTTTCGTAACTCAATCTAAACATCAATGAATTTCTCCAAAAGAAAATGCCCAACTTTAGCACCTTCGATTAGGGCACTTCAATCTCAATAGGATTGAGAGATTGGTGAAGAATGGACTTCTAAGTGAGTTAGAAGAAAATTCTTTACTGGTGTGCGAATCTTGCCTTGAAGGTAAGATGACTAAAGAACCTTTTACTGGAAAAGGTTATCGAGCCAAAGAGCCTCTTGAGTTAGTACATTTTGACTTTTGTGGTCCTATGAATGTGTGAGCCTGAGGTGGTTATGAGTATTTTATTAGTTATTGATGATTACTCTAGGTATGGGTATGTTTATCTTATGCAACGGAAGTATGTCCAAGGATGAAGTTGAAAACGCATTGGATAGATGGATTAAAACACTTCGATCGGATCGAGGTCAAGAGTTTTTTGGACTCAGCATTCCAAGACTATTAGATAGAACATGGAATTGTTTCCCAACTCTTAGCATTGGGTACACCTCAGCAGAATGGTGTAGTAGAGAGGAGAAATATGTCACACCCCGCCCCGTGCCCACACTCCTGAGCTCGAGGAGAGGTGTGAGGGACCGTAGATGCCACCCTTTTGGGATACCTACTGTCTAATTGAACCTCTTTACTACACTCAATAAACTTTATGTCAAGGAGATAACAACAACTGATTAAGTACGCCTATTTTATATTACAACAATGTAATGTTCATACAACTCTAAGACTTAATTACAATGTTTACAACAACCATTCTTAAAACTCTCCAGAAGTGTAACTGTGGCTTGTGGCAGACCTTGACCTTAGCAGCACCCTGGAACTCCTCACCTTCCACTACCTGGGGGGGGGGAAGACATAAAACATGGAAAACGTGAGCTACAAAGCTCAGTGAGTGGAAGTTTTAAACAAAAATAAGTTTGATTTTAGAAATTCATCTTTGGGAAAACAATTCCACAATTAACAACAATCACATAGCAAAAGGTAATCTCCCCAACCTATCAGCTAGACAATCCTGGCATGATTATGTATTTTTCCCGGGTATTCTCTGCGAATGACTTGTGATGACCAATGTGGACACAAGCTCAATACCCTATAACCCATCGACTGTGCACCATGTCGACATTCTTTATTAGCCATGTTTGGGTACGCTGACAATCCCAGCCACATATTCTGACAATCCTAGCCAAGAGTCCCACCAAGCACGCTAACAATATCCCGAGTATGAATCCCATTTCCTAATGCAAATATACACGCATTGTGACAACAATACAACAACAATAAAATCCAGGCAAAACATATTTCCCAATCATGCCATACTTTCAAACACCACCTATATATAATAATCACGTATATATATAGAAATCAACCATTCAAACAATGGAATAACCACTCACCTTGTTGGTTAGGAACTTTCCTTTTCGAAGTTCCTTAGGTTTCCTTAGTTTCCCTTTTTGAACCCTAAATTCCAGATTCAAATATCAGCTTAGATTACTCATAGTTCCAGAACTATTATTAAGATATTTACTTTTGAAAAAATGTTCTAAAATATCTCAGGAAGCTTACCCTAAAATCTTAGCTCAGAACTCTTCGTGATTTGGCCGGAATCATCAAAACATCAAGGCTGGCTCAAACTTACTCGACAGCTCAACCCTTCTGTTTTTTTGTGTCATTCTTTAGCCTGATTCCTTGGAGCTTTTTCTCCAGCAGCCCTACCCTGAAAATAGACTCTCAAAAATTTCAGGTGGCTTGAAATCACTCCAAACACAACGAGTATTCTAGGAGATATCATCGTCCTAAATTGATGCTACTTCTAGACCTTCCTGCCCGTCAGCATCTTCCCCACTTGGAACCTCTTGACCAACGCATGATCTTGCTACCAACGCATGCGTTCCTTCATCAATGCATAGATTCCTCACAATTAGCCTTCATACACTTCTTAATGTCCCTTGAAGAGAAATCGAGTTATCATCTGAAGTCCTTGGCCCTATTTATAGGCGTCCAAAATCTCTTCAAGGCCAACACCTCCTACTTGGCTGCATGTCCAAGTGTCTTTTCCCCACACTATCAACGCAACCTTCATGCCATCACAATCTAAGGTGTCTTCTTCTACATTAGTCAAACATAACATTCAAATTTGCATGTCTCCCTGTGCATCCACCTCACTTGCTTAAGGCCCAAGATTTCTCCCCAATAAGCCACATGTCCGGATGATTTAGCATCACCATCGACGCATTCCACACTCTCATGATCGCAAGCCATCTTGGCAAATGCATCCATCCAACCACAAATGTGTCCATCTAACCATAAATGCGTCCATCCAACCAAAAATGCGTCTATCTAACCATAAATGCATCCATCCAATTGTCGCAACATACCTATGTCCGGACACCACCCCTTGGCGCATGTGTCCATCCCATCTTTGTGCCCTTGAGATGTCTTTTTAAATCTCAACATAGCACCCTTCAAGCCATTGCCACCTAGAATCTTTCCCCTATGCGACCTAAAAACCTCGATTGTGCCATTTTTGATTAACGTAACCTTACCTTGTGCATCCAATTGACGCAACTTGGTTACATATGCTAGATGCTCGCAAGGCTCATCCTGACCTTATTGCTTAGCCATGCATATCCTTTTCTCGGTTAGGCATCATCAACTCGTGGCTTTCTCATCAACGCATCACTTGAGTCAAAACTCAAGGCATCGCATCCTTGGCCGCATACCTTCCTCTCCCGCATGGCTTACCTTTGGCCTATGCCTCAACTAGGATTATGACCAACACTCTTCCAATGCATACTATTAGCCTTGTCCTATGCGCCCATTGTTCTATGCGCTCACATGCCCTCGGATGTCCAATGCATATAGCAGGTCACATAGTTCACACCATGCGCTCAACGCCAATGCATATCAACCCTTGAGTCAAGCTAAGTCTCAACTCAATGCCTCATGGTATAACTTACCATCACCTAGCCTCTTGCTAACGCATCCCTTATGACCAACGCATGTATGTCCTTATTGCCTATCAACATCCTTAGTCTCTTGCTCAAGACCAACGCAACTAACCTCATAAACCTTATGTACCGCAAGCCTTAGCAATGTAAGACGTTTGTCTTATCGCCTAGCTCATCGTTTAGCAAGGCCGACGCATAGCACCATCGCATAGCGCCTGCGCCTATCGCATAGCACACAGCCTACCGCACAGCTCTTGCTCATCGTGTAGCATTGATGCCCATTGTGTAGCGAATCATGGCTATCGTCTAGTGCATCATCGCTATCGCCTAGTGATAACGGGCAGAAATGCACGTTATCATAGTGCTAAGTTCTTAAACAATGTTGGCTTGCGTTGATAAAATATGTTAAATTGCATCCAACAAGCATTACATTCATAGTATTGCGATCGCATGTGTTCATCGCATAGGAACAGTTAATTTTTGTGTTTTTATGCAGATTATGCGTGAACGTAAGGCGGAAATTATGATCATAGGAAATTATCGGTCGAGCGTAACTTCACTGCAAGGCTTTGTGATGATTGTGCTCGCAAACATTTGCTCAAGAAGGATTGTTGCAACCTGGTCAATGCAACTTGGTGGGCACATCTGGGTGAAAGATATAACTAATCACGATGGGACAGAAAGCTGATGACAGTCGAATTCGAATTAAGTTGATAACCACTAACGAACAAGTACATTCAGCTTTTCAGTGACAAATTTTCGGCGCATCAGTCAGGAATTAAAGCCATCCCATCTGTACAATCATGGGAGAGAAGCCGTTTTTCACCCTGGAAGTTCTATAAATACCAAAGGCATCCTTCAGAAAAGGGGTTCCACCAGTTCACGAGTTCACCATCTTATGAGTTTAGCCTGGTTCTTAGATTTTCTTTTACTTCAAGGTGGATGCGAGAGAAGAAGGTTGTGTTGACAGATCATTCCGGTAAGCTTGAGAGAGCACCGGAAGCTGCCGGAACAGAGAGAGGGCCAACGCCTGCGGAAGCAGGAATATCTTTGGAACCGAATAGAGATTGACTGTGTAAAAGCCTCGGTCAGCAAGGAATTGCTACTAGGCTCTCTACCTTTATCTTCCATTGTTATTTTGTACTCAAACTCATTTATAAAAAGGAATTTCCTTCTCTATATCTGTTCACTCTCTGTTATTTACGCATGAGTAGCTAAATCTGTTGAATGGGTTGAGAAGCACTTAGCTAGCTTGACTGGGAATCTTCATTCTATGCGATTATCTTGTATTATGTATCTTCATTCATCCATTAGAGATACTCGGGAGGGTAGTCTATGGACAGGATCTAGGCTTGTGAAAGTCAGGTTAGAATCTAGGCTCAAAAGAGTCAGATTAGAACACATAATCAAGAGATAGGAGCTTAGAAATAAGCACTATTTGCTATTAACGCATCACATGCATCCTAGAGATAGGATATGATTGTGTGCGGTCACCTTACCTTTATGCATCTTGCATCATTGCATCGGACAAGAGTAGAGACTTAAGAAAAAGCTCTATGGACACTTTTGCATTCAACACATGCGTCCTAGACTTAGGAGCATCGCATTTGCATTGGAAAATGACTTGCTGTGCATGGTTGTAGTATGATCGCATAGTTTGACGCATTCCCAGGTAACGATAGCTAAAGACCTTCTAAACCCGTTCATTGCATACTCAGTGCATCTATCACACAATCCGACTTTTTCTCAAATTCGCCGCATTTATTTTTTTTTCACTGCAAACAACAATCCCAACAATTTATTCATTTATTTGGTTACCACAAAGTTTTCATAAGAAATACCAACACAACCTATTTTCACAAGTTCCTGAGTTCGACCCTGGACTTACTAGGAAACTCAGTGGAATTTACACTTGGATTCTGCTGAGGAAACTTGAGTGCACAACGCAATTTCACCATCGCATATCATCCATAATTCACTTCATAAAACCAAGCATCACCTAGTTCATCATCGCATAGCGCTATCGTTTAACGCGACTCCCCGCATCGTCTAGCGCCATCCATTCTGCACGATCACCTACCGCATCGCTTAGCTCCACGCAATTGCTATACGATCGCCTAGTGCCTGCCTACACGATCGCCTACCTCATCGTGTTGTTCCGCTCACTTACTAAACGATTGCATACCCCATCGTGTAGCACTGCTCATTTGCTAGATCATATACCTCATCGTGTAGCACTGCTTATTTACTACACGATCAACCAGTGCACGCAACTCCACGCCCAGCGCCCATGACCGCGCAACTTGAGGCTGCCGCATGCTTTGCTAACCTCTCAAAACATTGGTTGCCGTATGCTTGTCCCCATATAGTCTTTCCTCTCGGCCACACTTTAGCCTCTTTCAACGCCTAAATAACCTCTCAAATGTTCATGGCCCACGCATGGCACAACACCAACGCTTAGCACAATGCAGAAATTTTTTCCTTGGCTTCCTACTTAACCCAATTTTCACTAGTTAAGGCTTATTTCAAAGTTATTAAACAATCTATTTAAACACTTAGAATTTTCCTCCTCTTTAACATAGGATTTAACTTATACTTAGTTAATCCCTTTTATTTCTTGCTTAAGTAGGGAAAATGGAAATCCAGGTTTCACAAAATAGAACCTTGTTGGACATGGTTCGTTCGATGATGAGTTATGCTTCCTTACCGGACTCGTTTTGGGGTTTTGCAGTGGAGACTATGGTATACAAACTCAACCCTGTTCCTTCCAAGAGTGTTTCGAGAACACCTCTGAAGTTGTGGAACGGGCGTAAAGCTAGTTTACATCACTTCCGCATTTGGGGTTGCCCAACACATGTGCTTGAGGAAAACCCTAAGAAGTTGGAACACTGTCGAGGTTATGCTTCTTTGTAGGCTACCCCAAAGGTACACTATGGGGTTATTTTTATGATCCGTCGGAAAATAGGGTGTTTGTTTCCACGAACGCTACTTTCCTGGAGGAGGATCATATCAGGGAGCACAATCCACGAAGTAAAGTCGTGATTGCGTGAACTTTCCAATGAAACTACTGAAACTTCAACAAGAGTTGTTGAAGAGCCTGCTTCATTAGCAAGAATTGTTAATGGTAGTTCATCTAGTAGGTCGGTTCCACCTAAAGAGTTGAGGGAACCTCAACGCAGTGGGAGGGTTGTGAACCCGCCCGTTTGCTATCTGGGTTTCACGAAAATCTTCGTTATGGTAGCAGATGGAAACGTTGAGGATCCATTGTCTTATTAAGAAGGCAATGGAGGATGTAGATTGGGATGAATGGGTCAAAGCCATGGATCTCGAGATGGAGTCGATGTACTTCAACTCAGTATGGGATTTTGTAGATCAGCTTGATGGGTAAGACCTATAGGTTGTAAATGGATCTACAAGTGTAAACAGGATGCTGATGGGAAGGTGCAAACCTTCAAGGCTCGACTTATGGCAAAGGGTTATACCCAGGTAGAGGGAGTCGACTATGAGGAGACTTTCTCGCCTGTTGCCATGTTAAAGTCGATCCACATCCTCCTGCCCATTGTAACTTTTTATAATTATGAGATTTGGCAAATGGACGTCAAGACGACCTTTCTGAATGGCAATCTTGAGGAGACCATTTACATGGTGCAACCCGAGGGATTCATAGCCCAAGGTCAAGAGCAAAAAGTTTGCAAATTGAATTGGTCCATTTATGAGTTGAAATAGGCGTCTAGATCTTGGAACATACGGTTTGATACTGCGATCAAATCGATTGGCTTTGACCAGAACGTTGAAGAACCTTGTGTTTACAAGAAGATCATCAACACTTTAGTAGTATTCTTAGTGTTGTATGTAGATGATATACTACTCATTGAGAATGATGTAGGTCTACTAACTGCAGTTAAGAACTAGCTAGCGACCCAATTCCAAATGAAAGATTTGGGAGAGAATCAGTATGTTCTGGGTATACAGATCTTTCTGGATCTTAAGAAAAAAGTCCTAGCACTGTCTCATGCATCATACATTGACAAGAAGTTGCTCAAGTACTCGATGCAGGACTCCAAAAGGGGCCTACTGCCATTCAAGCATGGAGTCACTTCGTCTAAGGACATGTGTCCTAAGACGCCTCAAGAGGTTGAGGAGATGAGACGGGTCCCATATGCATCTGATAAGGGGAAGAAATGCATGTTATTACGGCGCAAATAAGTAAAATAATGAGGGAATGCAACGGTAAAAATATACAAAATCATGTCCAAAAGCTTTAAACTGAGAATATTGCGATCAATGTGCCCATCGCATAAAAGCAGTTAATTTACTTATTTTGTGCAGGAAAAATGCATTGGTGCAAGTAAAATTTCGATCCAAGGAATTCAATGTTCGCGTGCATGGAAAGATTACGATTGCAAAGCCATGCGATCGTATGCGCTCGCGCTCAAGAAGGTGGCCACATAAAGACGACGCATCAAGGCGAAAGCATAATAAATCATGATTGGACGGAAAGTTGATGACGATCGAATCCGAATTTAGTTGACAAGTCGTTAACGACACATTGTAGCAAGTATACTCAACTTTTTGGTGACCATTAATCGGTGCATCAGAGCAAAAGATTTAATGACTGCCCATCATTGCAATCATTAGGGAGAAAAGCTTCTTCACCTTGAGCTCTATAAATACCGAAGGCCACCATCGTTAAAGAAGTTCGTCAGGTAGAAGAGAGACCATATAATATAGTTAACCGTTAGTCTGTTCATAGTCATTTTTATACTTAGAAGACGAAAAGGAGCAAAGAGAAGAAGACGCCGAGAGATCATTCACAGACAGCTCGAAAGACTGACGGGAAGCGCTACAAAAGGAAAGAGGGCCAACACTTGCAGAAGCAAGGATATTCTTCTGGGCAGAGTTGGAGTGCAAAGACAGTGTAAAAGGCCACGGGAAGCAAGACATTGCTTCCAGGCTTCTTATCTCTACATTCTGTTGTTATTCTGTATTCTACATTTAATCTTTAGACAATGGAAAGCTCATTTCAACTTATGTTCAATCTCTCCACATTTCGCATGAGTAATTAAATTGCTGAATGAGTTAAGAAGAACTTAGCTAGTGTGACCTGAGATCTTTACTTTATGCGATCATCTTGCCTTATGTATGCGTCATTCATCCTTTAGAGATGCTCGGGAGAGTGGTCTAAAGATAGAATCTAGGCTTGGGAAAGTCAAATTATAATCTAGGCTCAGAAGAGTTAGATTAGAACCGCATAAGCAAGAGATAGAAACTTAGGAATAAGTTTTGTTTGCTATTAACACATCGCAAGCACCCTAGAAATAGGATATGATAGTATGCGGCCACCTTGTGTATGTGTGCATCATTAATCATCGCATAGACAAGAATAGAGGCTTAGACATAAGTCTTATCGATATTATCGTATACATCGCATGCGTCCTAGAAATAGGAATTATGGCATTTGCATTGGGAGATGACTTGCTGTTGTGTGTGTGTAGTATGATTGCATAACTTGAACGCAATCTTAGGAAGTGTTAGCTAAATCCCTTCTCAACCCGTTCATCGCATACTCATTGAAATTCTCGATTTCATCAACTCCTCACTCGAATCTGCCGCATCGGATTTATACTTAAACAAATCACCAACCAACTTATTTGTTTTTGCCACCGCAAAAGAATCAATTTTACTGTCGCATAGTAACTTAGTAGTCCCATTGTTCGACCCTGGACTTACCAGGAAACCTGGTGAGATTTATACTTGGGTTTTACGAGGAAAACTTGCATGTGTAATGCATAATTCATCACCACAATTTCATACCATTATTTAATCACATTTACAATGCATCAGCATCTGCTGTTGGCAGTTTGATGTATGCAATGCTCTGTACTCGACTAGACATCTGCTACGCTGTGGGCATAGTCAATAGGTATCAGTCTAACCCAGGGCAGGGTCACTGGACCGTAGTGAAAAACATCCTCAAGTATCTTCGNAGTCTAACCCAGGGCAGGGTCACTGGACCGTAGTGAAAAACATCCTCAAGTATCTTCGAAGAACAAGGGACTACATGCTCGTGTAAGGATCTGGGGATTTGATCCTTACTAGATACACGAATTTTGATTTTTAGAGTGATAGGGACTCTCGCAAGTCCACGTCAGGGTCAGTCTTTACTCTTAACGGAGGAGCTGTAGTATGGCGAAGCACTAAGCAGGGGTGCATCGCCAACTCCCCTATAGAGGTGGAGTACGTAGCGGCTTGAGAAGCTGCTAAGGAGGTCGTCTGGCTTAGGAAGTTCTTGACAGAACTAGAAGTTGTTCCAGATATGTCTAGGCCCATTACCCTCTATTGTGACAATAATGGGGCAGTGGCGAACTCTAAGGAGCCTAGAAGACACAGGCGCGACAAACACATAGAGCGAAAGTATCACCTGATCCGTGAGATAGTGCATTGAGGAGACGTGATCATCACGAAGATCGCTTCAGAGCACAATGTTGCTGACCCATTTATGAAGGCTCTCACGGCTACAGTGTTTGAGTGTCACCTTTAGAGCATGGGTCTATAGGATTGCCCGTGGCTGGACTAGGGCAAGTGAGAGATTTTCTTGTGTTGGGCTTTTATGCCCTAGTTTATTGTTTTGTACTAGTTTTTGTACACCCTACTTCGCTTTAGGACAAGTGGGAGATTGTTGGGGTTGATGCCCTAAGATCTCGTGTCTTGTAGTTTTAAACAGTTTGTACGAACACTTGTGATGTATAATATATGATATTTTACTTCACTTCTTGATTTCTCTCAGTTGAATGTTTTATTTGTTTTACCACAAACCAATAAACCTAAAATCCCTGGTTATCTTTATGTAACTTATGCATGTATGTGGTGACATACAAGTGGATCATGTCTTAAGGGATAACCAAAATGGTCTATAGGATATGGATATAGGAGGGAAACCTTATCCTGGTAACACTACGGATGCGGCCAGCTCTGTGGAATGGTCACAAATGGTCTGATCCTGATCATTCGTGTAGGGGACATGCGAGCGGGGGCATCCTATACAAAGAGTTTGTATAAGACCTGACCACGAAGTGTTAACGTCTCGTTATATAACACCGTTCATGACAGAGACTTCACTTCACTAGAATGACCATAGGTAACATGACCTCAATCCTGAGTGAGTTGGGAACTCCTGCCATTGAGGGCGATCCTTTGATTTGCATGGGTGCGAGTGGCCAGTTTGTCGACTCAAATCTACCAATTTAGGGATTCGTCTGATCTGGAAGCTGGGAACTCAGCTACACAAGATAGAATTCACTCCTTCCCTGAAGCAGGGGTAAGTAGATAGATAGCTCCTTCAAGGGCTGATTCTAGGGCTTGAACAATGTGGTGCCACACACCTTCTCTTGGCCCGAGAAATGTTCACACATAGTTGGACTATGTTGTATTGTTTAGTAGAGGAATCAGTGATACTTAAGGAGTGAGATGTAACTACAGGTGCAAAACGGTAAATTGGTTCAGCTGTACTTACAAACATCTATGAAGGGTAATCGTAATCATGATTAGTTATATCCGATGGACACAGAAATATATCTGTGGTAAGAAGAGTTCAGTTGTTGGTCTTTAGTGGAATACCTGCCAGTTAATGGATGGTGGATCTCATGGCTAAAGAGTTTAGTAAGCTATTCACATACCGTTGGAGCTTCGAGCCATAGATCCATAAGGCCCCTTGGTTGCTTGGATAAAGTAGAGAATAAGTTTTTGGGTTAGTTTGAAATGTTCAAATTGACAAGAGGAAGTTCAATTATGTATGATAAAATTGAACTGGTTAATTATATATGATATAATTGACTAAATGTATGAGATACATTATTTTGGAGGAAGTTAAGAATATAATATGATTATATTCATTATTTAATTAATTAGGCGATTATGAGATAATTGGCCGAGTAATTCTTCAGAATCTTGTGAAAGTGGGATGTTCGAATTCAATTCTTATAATTGAAGAATAAAATGAAAATTGTTTTCATTTTTCAAGACATGAAAAAGAACACAAGAAAAATCGCTCACGGTGTGAATCTATTCGATCGCTTAGCGTTGAGATCCTATACGTTAGTGCCCGTCTTCCTAAATGATCGCACACCCGCGCACTAAACAATTACCTGCGATATCTAAATGATCGCTTACGGTTACTATATGATCGTTTAGCATGCCGAGAAGATCTAAACGATTGCTTACCATTTGATAGATGATTGCTTAGTTAAACCTACACGATCGTGTACCTTTTTCTAAACGACAAGCACCCAACTATACAATAGTCTTCTACTATCTCCTACTTGCTTGTTCGTACTACACGATTGTCTTTTCCTCCTTCCCTCTACCATTTCCAGCAAAGTCCAACCTTTGGATTCTCACTCCAAGAATACCGAGGGCTTCGAGTGGTGGTGTTGTTCCCGATTGCTGTTAGTTCGTGCGCTGCTGATCGTGTAGATGATCCTGGTGCTAGTAGGTGACTATTTGCTGGACGATAGGGCGTAGATGAGTTTGCTTCTACTGGACTGAGTTTGATTAAAGAAAGTCTTCAATTGGTATGTTTCTCTTGGTTTATTATATTTAGTTGTTAAAGCATGCCAGTAATTAGTGTTACAATGCATATCTATTTGTTCGAATGTATGTGCGGTAATTCTGTCACAATGAAATCGGAAAGATTCGCTTTCACTCATGGTTTCTCTTGTTTAAGTGTTCCTTCAAACGATGTCCAATTGATCTAAAATTTTAAAAATGAATAATTATAACCCAAAAATATTTAATTTTTCTCTTTATATGAACGATATATGCTTTTACTTGATTGTGCATTAGACAATCAAATGATAATCAGTATATTAGTAACATATTTGCATAATGCTCAGATGCAGTTAAAACATCGCTCCATCTACACATGCATGTAATATAATTAAAACTCTCTATTATATAAAATTATATTGAAGTGAAGATGTAGCAAAAATAATACTTGGCACTGAGTGGACGTCCAATAAAATGATTGAGAGACGGTAGCTCAACTTGTGGTGCTATGGTATAAAACCGATCATAAGCCCATACTTGTAGTAGTATTAGTGGGTCTGGTATTTCTAAAACAGGTGCACGACTAGCTCGACATAGTTCCCTGTACAACCATGCAAGATAGACACTACCCCATGAATACCTATAAGCTTCCTCAAAACTTCCCAATAAAAGAAAAAACATTAGGTAAACTAATGTGTTTGACTTGTCAGTAAACAAAAATCCTCCAATGAGCTGCATGATATATACCCATGCACACCTCTGTATGGTAATCTTGAAAGTATCAAGAGACAACTCTGTAAATTGTGATGCTAATCAAGGGATACTCAGGTTGGACCCTTTCAATTATAAAGGTCGAATGCCCATAAAGATCCTTACAGGCATGTTTCCAATTGTACACTAACGATTCAGTCACAGGTCCTTCATCAACTGGTAATCCAAATTGTATTGCAACGACTTGTAGTGTAATTGTGCATTCCCCACCAGGCATGTGAAATGTATGGGTTTTCAGTCTCCATCACTCCACTAAAGTAGTAATGAGATGCCAATCCAATTGGATGAACTTAACCTGTGCAACCTCGAGAAAACGGGAATGTTGTAAGTAAAGAATGATATGTAGATCTAACATTATACTACAATAAACTACTTGGTCTCTTCTATGACACCCCAAAACTATAGTGGATTGAGTATCTCATACTGATTGCAAAAGATGATTTGATTGTAGATATAATTGTATTGGATTAGAAGAACCAAGATTCATAATCGAGACTAAAAGATTATAAATATAAATTAGCTACAAGATTAATAAATATAGTCCATTACAATAATTTGGATAAAAAAATAGAGTTACATCACAATTAACAAATAACATCACAATAACAAAAAAGAAAAGTTCTATCACTAATTAAAAAACTTCATTACAATTACAAAATGAAAGAAGTTACATCAAAATTAACAAACGACATTACAATACAAAAAAAAAAAAAAAAACTACCATTAGTTATTCATCAATGACCCAAAGAGGAAATACTTAAGAAATGAGTTGGACAAGTACACTTGTTATGTCCTTCTCCCTTGTATAATGTACATCAAACTTTTGTACCTACTTCGCACCAATCCATCTCAATGTGAATTCAAGAACTTTTTGGGCATCCACATTCTCTCAATAAGTTTTCATTAGGATGAACTATCTCAAATGTGTTAGGAATGTCCTAAAACTCGCAGTTCATAAATATTGTTAACATATTCTATTTATCAATAAAAGTATTATTGAGTATTTTATTCAATGAATTATTATTGATATTGCATTCTGTAATCCGAAAAATGCCTATTTGTCCTGGGTAGATAAAAAGTGGCACTGAAAACTGCAGCATATTATTCGATGTCTGTTGGATTTTATGTCCTAAAGCTCATAGTTTGTAAATTAATAAACATATTCTGTTTTGTTTTTTGATAAAGTTGTTATTGAAATTGTAATCTTGAATCCAATAAACTAAGGTCCTAAGGCTATTTAATGTAGTTTGAACTTTATGTAGTGACATAAATGTGGATCAATTTCAAATATATAGCCAAAATGGTCTATAGTATATGAATAAGGTTGGGCGCCTTATTCTGGAGACACTATGGATGCGGCCCACTTTGTAGTTAGTACCAACGATGTGATCCTGAATCATTCATATAGAGATATGTGAGTGGAGGCATCCTATGCAATGAGTTTCCATAAGACTGAACCATGAAATAGTCACTTTTTACGTTCTAAATGTTGTTTTATGTATAAAACTGACTATTTCGTTAATTGATGATCTAGGTAACTTAATCTTAATCCTGAGCTAACTATGAGCTTCTGTTCACTCGGAATTATCCTTAGATCTGCATAGGCGAGGGCAGCTCATCATTGCTGGCCCAATAAGACTCCCATTTCAGGGGTAAGATCAGGTGGATAGCTGGGAACATAGGGTGCAAGACGAAATTCACTCCTACCCGTTATAGGGATAGTAGATAGGTTGTTTCCTTTAGTACTGAATCGAGGTATTGAACAAGGGACCCCACCCTCTCCTTGGCCGAGAGGGGTTTGGTTTATAGGTTGGACCTTAAACCAATTGTTCATTAGAGGATCAGTGGAACTTAAGGAACAAGATGTAATCTTGGAGGTAAAACGGTTTTTATGACCCAACCGAGATTACGAACAACCTGTGAAGGATTATCTTACTAATCATGGTTATATCAAATGGATACAAATATATCTATAGTAAGAGGAGTGCAACTACGGGACTATAATGGAATGACCCGTTAGTTAACGAATGTTGATTAGCTCCATCTAAAGAGTTTAGCTAGCTAATCTCGGATCGTTGGAGCCCATGATCTATAGGTCCATTAGGTTCCCTTACTAGCTCATATGGAATAAACTTAGAACAGTATGATAGAATGATTTGAATTGTTCGAATTAGGTGAAGAGAGAGAAACTGACAAGTATATGTGATATAGTGGTCGGGTTTTCAGTTTAGAGATACAACTTAATATTTAAATGTGATTTAAATATCAAGAATATGAATAGGTTCATATTCAGAAGCTCGAAAATAATGGAAATGGTCAAAGATTTAAAAAGTCAAAGAGTTGACTTTTGACTTTGAAAAGTCAAACTTTGACCGACCTTATATTCAAATATGATTTGAATTTCGAGAAAATGAATGTGGATTCATGCTTGAGAAGTCAAAATTAGTCAACATGGAAAAATCATAAAAAGTCAAAATGTTGACTTTTTGATCAAAGTTTGACTTTGACCAAATGACTATTTTGCCCTTTGACTAAAGTTAGTGGAAAAATCCAAACTTTTGTTGGATAATTCCACTAACATAATAGTGGGTTAGGTGTTGGCTTATAGTGGAGACATTAAGTCCACTTAGATAGTGGATTCTAGGTGTTGGATTTTTATGGATTTGTTTCATGCAATTGTTGCATGATTTTTTCTATAAATTTGGGCTGGAAAAATCACATTTTTTAGAGAAAAATTTAAAACCCAAACCTAATCCAAAATTCCATTTCTTTTTTCCAACTCTTTCTCTCTTTCGGGTTCTTCATCCATCAGGTCCCACAACCCGGTTCTGAGTCAAGAGGATAGTACGTCAACTCTAGTGGTGGTCTGAAAGAGTTCGGGTCGAGATTCAGGGAGGAAAAATGAGTTTCGGGAGCTTCAAAGGTAAGGTTTCAAATATCCTATCCACTTCAATTTGCATGCTTATTTCCTTTTGTTTAGAAGCAATTAGAGTGTAATTAGGTCCTAATTCCGCTGCGTATGTCTCGTGTTCCATCAATGTCATTGTCTTGTTAGCCAAGCGAAAAGTTTGAATGAAGGCCATGTCTTTTGCCGATGGAGTTGCATTTCGAGTGGAAGTTGGAGTGGTTTTCTAGCCCTAGGCTAGAGTAGTTTGTCGCCCATTTCTCTTCATGCTAGTTGCTTTCTTTCACCCTATCAATCCTATCTCCTTGCAGCCCTTGGACTAATATCATAATTGGACTTGTGAATTTCGAGTTCTAAACTGAGTACACTAGGAGAACTTTTCCTCTTGTTTCCTTTTTATGAACACGGAATGATCAGCATTCCTTCTCTGGAAACCCATCGATCTTCGTCATAACCAAACTTCATATCTCGAACCAAGCCCGAGGAGCCGAGGAGAGATATATATGAGACCATATATCGCCTTTTTTCACCTGAAAACTTTCCCTTCCTCCCCCTGAGCTCAAAAAAGTATAAGGGAGGGGAATGATGTGGATTTATGAAGGCGAATATGGGAGAACTAATGTTTGGAGGATTGTAGGAAAATGAAGGAGCTACTTGGGATTAGAGGAATGTCGAATGCATTGCAGACAAAAATCCAATAAACGAATCCATGGTTATAATATGAATATTTTAACTTTATATGGTAATATAAAAGAGGATCAAGTTTTAGTATGTAGCCAAAATGGTCTATAAGTATATGGATGAGATTGGGTACCTCATCTTGGTGACACGATTGGATGCGGTCCATTTTGTATACTGACATAAATTATGTGATCCCAAAATCATTCATGTAGAGACATGTGAGCAGGGGCATCCTATGTAATGAGTTTGCATAAGACCGGGCCTTGAAATAGTCACTTTTTTTTCTTTATAACGACCGTTTACTGTTAAAACTGACTATTTTAAATTCAATGACCTAGGGTAACTCGATCTTAATCTTGAGCTAATTATGAACTCTTTTTTATTCGGGGTTATCCTTTGATCTGCATTGGTGAGAGTAGTCCAACAACATTGCTCAATAAGTCTCCCATTTTGGGGATAAGACCGGATAGATAGTTAGGGACAGTTCTGCAAGATAGAATTCACTCCTACTCAGCTTAGGGTTAGCAGATAGCTTATTCAGATAGCTTATTGTCTTAAGCGCTGAATCTTGGTCTTGACTAATGGGGCCCCACCCTCTCATGATCGAAAGGGTCATGGTTTATAAGTTGGACTATAAACCAATTGTTCGATGGAGGATCAGTGGGAGTTTAAGGAGCAAGATGTATTTTCGGGGCAAAATGGTAATTTTGGGCTAACTGTAAATACAAATGACATGCGAAGGATCGACTTACTAATTATGATTAAAATGGATAGAAATATATCTACAATGAAGAGAGTGCAACTATCGAGCTATAGTGACGTGTCTCAGTAGTTAACGACTATTGATTAATTCGATCTAAAGAGTTTAGCCAATTAATCTCAAATTGTTGGAGCTCATGATCTGTAGGTTCATAAGGTCCCTTTACTAGCTCGTAAAATTATTTTGGATTAGTGAATTGAGTGAATTTGAAATGTTGAGATTCGAAATTAAGGTTTTTGAATTTAAAAATGTTCAAATTCGGTTTAGGGTTTGGTTAATTATATTTTGATATAATTTATAAAATTGGAGAGCCGATTAATATTTAAATGTGATTTAAATATTAATTACATAAATTAAAATTCATTGTAGTGAGATTGACATTTAATTAATTTAATATTTGATATTAAATTAATAAAATTAATTAAATAGTTTAATTAATTAATAATTATTAATTTTACTTAAAATTTAATTAATTGAATTAATTTTTATGAAATTAATAAAATATCAATTTATTTATTAATAATAAAACTTATTTTTGAAATCAATTTTAAAAAAGAATTTGAAAATAAAAAGGCATTTCAAAAGTTGGAAAAACCTACTATGGGTAGCACCTTACTCACTATTCCACTCCAATTCCACCAAAATTTTGAAGAAAAAGCTGGCTTTCATGGATGCAATCTGATTGCATGGTGAAAGAAATTATAAATTGAAGTTTTTGGGCTAAGAATTCAGCCATGCATGCTGAAACCTCAAGCTGAAGCTTACTCCCAAAAACCTTCTTCTTCTCTAGTTCTATTGCTCTCAATTTATTGTTTCCACCACACAATCTGAGCTAGAGATTAGTAGAGAAACTCCTCTTGGTGGTCTACTGAAAGATTGAAGGTTCAACTTGTCAAATTCAACTGAAATTGAAAAGTTTTCATCAAAGGTAATGTATTTATAAAACCCTCTTCTGAAAATATTTCAATGCATATTTAAACTCAAATTAAGTGTAATTAGAGTGCTTATTGATTCTGATTTCTTTTGCTACGTGTTAGATTGGTATCAGAGCATGATTTAAGCACTCAATTATTGTTAATTTGAGTTTGGTGGGTGAATTTATAGATTGCATGTTTCTGTGATTGATATGGTTGAAATTCGACTAGCATTAGATTTCTCTTTAATTATGAAGTTTAATTTGTAATTAGCTCTTGATTGATGAGTTTATATATGTGTACTCTAGAGTCTGTAATTTTATTAGAATCAATAGAGTCCAAATTAGGCTATAATTGAAAATTGAAGTGAAGAAGTATATCATCATGCAACGGAAGCAACAAAGATCAACAAGCATTCTAATTCATTAATTTTGGTTGTAAATAAAATATGCTCATACAATAATAAGAGGGTTTCATGTCAACCTCTTGAATCTCGAATTTAGCTGCAAATCTTCTCCAATTTTCGCTGTGAACCACCTCAAGATCTTCCCTACTATTCTCTTGGAGTCTAGATTGGGTTGTGGGACTCAAAATAAGCTTGAATTGAGGGAATTTGGAGAAGAAGCTCACTGCAGAAGTTTGAAGAACATTTCTTCAACCTCTTAGTTTTCAACAAAGCTTTAGCAAATTCAAAACAATTTGCATCAACGATTTCCACTTCAATCTTCTCTATTTATTACAGGACAATCATATAATGAAGAAGGTTGCATAGAGAGCAACGCATGCTTGGAAGATTGAAGCAAAAACTTGAGTGGGTTTTGAGTGAGCTACTAGAGAAGATGAGTGGAATTTTCCAATTTATGACTTTCCAATCTTTTTGTGTTTTACAATTAATTTTGTTTTATAAATTGATTTCCAAAACCAATTTAGTTTTCAAAATTAAAAACTTTATTAATTTTACAAAATTAATTTTCCAATAAAATTAATAATAAATAATTAATTAAACAATTTAATTAATTCTAAATAATTTAATATCAAATATTAAATTAATTTTACACAAATTCCATCTTTATGTATTCAATATTTAAATCATATTTAAATATTAATTAATTCTCCAATTCCGTTTAATTCTAAAATTAAACGCATAATTATATCTCATATAATTACTAATTCCTTTAATTCTAATTTGAACGTTTCAAATTAACTTATCACGCTACTATAAGACTAATCCATTTACGAGCTAGTAGGGGACCTCGTGGATCTACAGATCATGGGCTTCAACAATCCGAGATTAATTGACTAAACTCTTTACACCGAATGAATCCCCATTCGTTAACTAATGGGTCACTTCACTAAAATCCATAGTTGCACTCCCCTCACTGTAGATATATCATGTCCACATGATTTAACCATAATTAGTAAGTTGACCCTTCACAGGTTGTTCGTAATAACGACTGGGTCAAATATCTGTTTTACCCTCGAGATTATGTCTTATTCCTTAAGTTCCTACTGATCCTCTAATGGACAATTGGTTTGTGATCCAGTTACTGAACCAAATCCCTTTCAACCCAGTGAGAGGGTGGGGCACCTTGTTCAAGAACTGGATTCAGTAATTAAGAGAACAATCTTTCTCCTATCCCTAAATCAGGTAGGTGTGAATTCCATTTTGCACCCTATGTCCCAAACTATCTATCCGATCTTATCCCTGAAATGGGAGGCTTATTGAGCCGGCGTTGGTGCGCCAACCCTCACCTATAAAAAATAATCCATTTTCAAACACCTACAACCCCAGGTGGAGAAACCACCCCAATTTTGCTTAGAAGAATCAACAACAAAATTTTGAACTTGTGGCGCAAAAAGAAGGGCCACTAGGATTCTTCCAATACAACAACGGTCAACCAAGCAATCAAGCAAGTAGCTCACAACAACCACTGCAATCTTCTTCTTTGGAGAGCCTATTAAAGCAATACATAGAGAAAAACGAGGCCATGCTTCAAAGTCAGGCCACAGCCATCTGCAATCTTGAATTACAGATGAGCCAGATTGCAATTGAGCTGAAAAGTATATCGCAAGGGGCGCTGCCAAGTTCAACCGAACTTCCACGCAACTCGGGGGGATCAGGTAAGAAGCAATGTTAGGTTGTGACATTGCACAGTGGGAAGACTATGGAGGGAGAAAAGAAGGAGCTTAGTAGAACATCTTCCATCGCAGATGAACCTAAGCTTGCGGTAACGCAAGAAGAAGAAAGAGAAAATGAAGCATTAGAACCAGAGGTTGTGTCGACCTCAAAGCCAACTGAAACGGGAACTGTGAAAGTTCAGTTACCACCTTTCCCTTAGAGACTAAGGAAGAAGAAAAATGAAAAGGAAGTACCAACGCTTCTTATCTAGTTAAAGCAATTACATGTTAACATTCCTTTCAATGAAGCGATTGAGGAAATGCCTGCCTGCGCCAAGTTTCTGAAGGACATAGTAACTAAGAAGAGGGGTGTTGGAAAATTTTCCATGGTGGCATTAACGCAAATTTCCAAATCAATTATCCCACCGAAGATGAGCGATCCTAGGAGCTTTACCATTCCTTGCTCCATGGGAGGACTTTATATTAGGCAAGCCTTGTGTAACTTGGGGGCCAGCATAAATTTGATGCCTCTGTCAATTTTTAGACAATTAAATGTAGGGCAACTTGTGCCCACATCAGTGACTCTCCAACTGGCCGACAGATCTCTGGTTCATCGAGAAGGTAAGGTGAAGGATATGCTGATAACAATTGACAAATTTTTCCTGCCAGCTGACTTTATCATCTTAGACTATGAGGCCGACAAAGATGTGCCCATCATTTTGGGGTGACCTTTTCTATCAACGGGCCGTGCTCAAATTGATGTGCATAAAGGAGAAATCACTTCGAGTATCAATGGACAGAAGCTCAATTTTAATATAATTCGTGCCATGAATTTTCCAGATGAAGAAGACCTACATGATTCTGATGATAACCTAAATTTGATTGAAGAAGAAAAGTTTGATGAAGAGTATGAAGAAGAGGATGCCAGTGCATCCGTTGCTACCTGCAATGCAATCGTAGCAAAAACAAAGAAAAAAGAAGAAATGATCGCAATGTAAGAAGTAGAGCCAAAAGAAGAACGAAAAACAATGCAACTTTCCCTGGTGGAACCACCAACACTTGAATTGAAGACCCTACCAACCCATCTGAAGTACGCAATTTTGGGGCAGAATGAGAAGCTACCAGTGATAATTTCCTCTGCACTCAACGAAGATCAGAAGAATGCGTTGATGAGCATTCTCAGGAAGCATGTGTGAGCAATTGGCTGGACGCTTACTGACATTAGAGGAATTAGCCCTGCGTACTGCATACACCACATTCGTCTTGAAGATGACCACAGAGCAACAATTGAACATCAACACAGACTCAACCCTGCAATGAAGAAGGTCGTCAAGAAGAAGATTATCAAATGGCTAGATGTGGGCATTATCTATCCCATAGCAGATAGCACGTGGGTTAGCCCCGTGCAATGTATGCCGAAGAATGGCGGAATGGTGGTGAGAACAATGAATTAATACCGCAAAGGACCATCACTGGATGGCACATATGCATAGACCACCGCAAGTTGAATGCAGCCATAAAGAAAGATCATTTCCCACTGCCATTCATCGATCAAATGCTAAACAGACTAGCAAGGAATTATTTTTACTGCTTCCTAGATGGTTATGTCGGATACAATCAAATCATAATAGCTTCTGAAGATCAAGACAAGACTGCATTCACCTACCCATATGGGACGTTTTCTTTTCGCCGCATGCCATTTGGCCTCTGCAATGCGTCAAGCACATTTCAAAGGTGCATGATGGCTATCTTTTCAAATTATCTTGAGGACTCTGTGGAAATATTTATGGATGACTTCTCCGTTTATGGGAACACTTATGAAGTCTACTTCGCCAACTTGGAGAAAATTCTTAAGAGATGTGAAGAGACGAACCTGGTGCTCAATTGGAAAAAATGCCATTTTAGGGTTAAGGAAGGTATAGTGTTGGGACATAAAGTCTCTTGGGATGGGTTGGAGGTGGACAAAGCAAAGATCGATGCAATTGAAAAGCTTCCACCTCCAACCAGCGTAAAGGCTGTGCGAATCTTCTTGGGGCATGTTGGATTCTATAGACGATTTGTCAAGGACTTTTCTAAGATAGCACGACCACTGAGTGTGTTGCTAGAGGATGACAGAAAATTTGATTTCGACAACAACTGCCTCAACGCATTCAGAGTCTTAAAAGATGCGCTGATTACCGCACCCATACTGATTGCGCCGGACTAGACATTGCCATTTGAAATCATGTGCGACGCAAGTGGGTATGCAATGGGAACAACTTTAGTGCAAAAGAGAAAAACAATTTTGCATCCCATCGCATATGCGAGTAAAACTTTAAACCCTGCTCAAATAAATTATACCACCACAAAGAAAGAACTCCTAGCTGTGATTTTTGCGTTGGAAAAATTTTGGGCATATCTGTTGGGAAGCAAGGTACTCATCCACATCGATCACTCAGAAATCAAATATTTAATGATAAAGAAGGACGCAAAGTCGAGGTTGATCAGATGGGTTCTCCTCGTTCAAGAATTTGATATCGAAATAATTGACTGGAAGAGGATAGAGAATCAGGTTGCGGATCATTTGTCTAGACTGGAAAATCCTGAAGTTGACTGCAATGAGACTGAGGTGAGTGTCGTGTTCCTGGATGAGCAGCTATTCCACATAGAAGAATTGCCCTGGTATGCAGACATCGTTAATTATTTGGTTTGCGAGTAATTTTTTGAAGATTACACCTACCACCAACAGAAGAAGCTCAAGAATGAATGCAGACATTATTATTGGGATGAGCCAAATCTATATAGGAGAGGTGTAGACCAGATTATTCGATTATGCGTACCAAATGCTGCTCAACAACGCATATTGTCACAATGCCATGACTCACCATATGGTGGGCACTTTGGAAAGCAATGCACTGCAGCCAAAGTTTTGCAAAGTGGATTCTTTTGGCCTACATATTCAAGGATGTGGCTGACTACGCAATGAAATGTGATTGGTGTCAACGCACAGACAACATTTCATGGAAGAACACCATGCCAATGAACACTATCTTGGAGCTGGAATTATTTGATGCATGGGGGATTGATTTCATGGGACCATTCCCTCCTTCGAACGGTAAACACTATATTTTGTTAGCCGTCGATTATGTCTCCAAGTGGGTAGAGGCAACAGCATGTGCCGCAAGTGATGCAGCGATAGTCTCCCAGTTCCTGAAAAATAATACTTTCACTCATTTTGGCACTCCTCGTGCCATCATAAGTGATGAAGGATCCCACTTTGTCAATCACAATATCAAAGAGCTGCTGCGCAAGTACAATATCCTCCACAAAGTGGCCACCGCATACCATCCACAAACGAATGATCAGGCTAAAGTGTCCAATCAAGAAATTAAGTCGATACTTGAGAAGGTAGTAAAGCCTTCACGGAAAGATTGGGCAACAAAGCTTAATGATGCATTGTGGGCATATCGGACCGCATTTAAAACACCCATAGGTATGTCCCTATATACGCTGGTATTTGGTAAGGCGTGTCACTTGCCTTTGGAGCTAGAATATAAGGCACTATGGGTGGTAAAGAAACTGAATTTTGATTTGAAGAAGGCAGGGGAAACACGAAAAATGCAACTTGTCGAGCTAGAAGAATGGAGGAACAACGCATATGAAAATGCAAAGATTTATAAAGAGCGCACCAAGCGCTGGCATGATCAACGCATATGCGGTAAGAGCCTCCAAGTCAGGCGAAAGGTCTTGCTCTTCAACTCACGTTTGCGATTCTTTCCGGGAAAGCTAAAGTCACGTTGGTCCAGACCATTCGTAATTAGACAAGTATTTCCGCATGGTGCGGTTGAATTATCAAATGACGACGGAACCAACATACTCAAAGTCAATGGGCAGCGAGTAAAGGCATACCATGGAGAAGGCTGGCATCACCAAGTCGACTCTATGGAACTAAAGAACTTTGTATGAAGAAGGAAGTAGGTGGTCCCTGTGTTATCAAATGATCACAATCTATCAGGGAAGCAAGTTTTGGGAAACATCGATTCTTCAACTCTTCTCCATTATTCTGAACTGACTGCAGTGATCAAAGAGGATGCGGTGATAAAACTTTGAAAACTAAAATGCAATGTGATAGTGCAAAATTTAAAATAACGATAAGGAATAATACACCCCCAGGTTTTGCGCTGTCGCCCGCATTATGTATTGACGCATCCATCTTTGCGGTGATCTCTCTTCTTTGGGTTATGGTGATGGAGTAAGATGAGTATTTCTTCGCATAACATCTCCGCAATCCAGCGCCTCGATCGTTGCAAGAAAAACAAAGAGAGGGTCAAATTATTTTAAACAAAATAAAACTTGTTATCACATTTTTTTTAATGAAATAGAAATAAAGATAGTGATAGTAACATAAGGATAGATTAAGATTGAAAAGATATAAATTTAGTGAGTTACCGCATTTTGTTTCTTTGCCAAGTATGATTTCAATGATGAAAAATATGCTTCTATTTCTTTCATCTATATTAGAGTCAACTTATTCATAAAATAGACACCTCATGAAATATTTCTCGAAGTTAGGGGTTTGCTAGCTTTCTTTCAATCTCTCTTTACAATGCATTCTATGACCATCACATGAATTATTTTAATCTTTTGGCAATGAGGACATTGCCGCATTTTAAATTTGGGGGTGGGGTATTTATTTCCGACCTTGCTATTTCAAAAAAAAAAAATGAAAATAACAACTCCACTGTCAACGCAATGAGAAACCCATGTTGATAAGAGTTAAGTTGTGAAAGGCACTTACCCGTAATTGGATGTCCGCATGACACACATGGGGGCAAGCCAAAACGAAAGTAAGTCACCAGGATCAACGCATAAATCAATGACTGCAACTCCACTACCAAATCAGTATGAGTTTAGTCTGAGAAAGGATGGCATTGCTCATAGTTGGATGTCCACATGACACACATAGGGCAAGTCAAAAACGAAGGCAAGGCACTTGGATCAGTGCAAGGTCAGAAAAAAAATAGCAATGAAGAAAATTTTTTGTGCAAGGATAAAATCATTTGACATCCCGGTAGAAAATTTGTTTTTGAAATAAATCATGAGATGTTTCGGAATTTACTAAAGTCCTTTTGAAAGGTAAGCTTGCAGTCACTAGGTCTTTGAAATATTTTAGGAAGAGACTTTAATAAGACTTAAGGAAGTTCTGTATATAGGAATTGAATGAAGTATTCTTAAGAAATCTAGGAAAAGAAACTTTGCAGTTGACTTTCTAAAGGAATCTTTAGCTTGTGCTTGAGGACAAGCATTGTTTAAATTTGGGGGTGTGATAATGGACAGAAATGCTGTTATCATAGTGCTAAGTTCTTAAACATGTTGGATTGCATTGATAAAATATGTTACTTTGCATCCATTAAGCATCAGTTTCTTAATATTGCGGTCGCATGCGTCCAAACGCATTAGAATAGTTTGATCTTTGTATTTTTGTGCAGAATATACGTTAACGTAATGCAAAGATTGTGATCATAGGAAATCATTGTTGAGTGCAAACTTCACCCGCAAAGCTTCACGTTGATCGTGCTCGCAAACATTCCTCCAAGAAGGATTGTCGCAACTTGGTCAGCGCAACATGGTGCCGCATCCGGATGAAAGGATAATTAAGAGCGATGGACAGAAAGCTGATGATAGTTCGAATCCAAATTAAGTTTATAGCCAATAACGGTCACAAAGTACATTCAGCTTTATCGGTGACAATTATCCAGCACATCAGTCAAGAATTAAAGCTGTCCCATCTATACAACCAGGAGAGAGAAGCCGTCTTTCACCATGGATGCTCTATAAATACCAAGGGCATTCTTCTGAGAAGGGGTTAACCAGTTGATCAGTTCACCGTTTAGTTCACACCTCTGTCCATAGTTTTCCTTTCCATTTTAAGGTGGAACAAGATTAGAGTGGTGGCGCCGGAGGTCGCTCAGGGCAACTCGAGAGAGAACCTTGGGGCATAAGAGCAGAGAGCGGGCCATCTCTCGTGAGAGCGAGATTATAATTTGAGCATGAGTAGAAACAGTGTAAACGCCTGGCAGCAAGAGATTACTACCAGGCTCTTTATTATATACATGCATTGTTATTTTTGTACTTCATCTTCATATCTATACAATGGAAGTTTTATTTCTACATCTATTCACTCTCTTAATATGCATGAGTAGCTAAACTAGTCGAATAGGTTGAGAAGAACTAAGCTAACATGACCTTGGAAGTTCATTGCTTGTGATTATCTTGTTTTATGCTGTGCAAAATACCCTTTAGAGTTACTCGAGAGAGAGACTAAAGAAAGAACCTAATGTCTCGAGAGAGCTAGGTTAGAATCTAGACTCGAGAGAGCAAGATTAGAGCTACATAAACAAGAGATAGGGACTTAGAGATAAGCTCTATTTGTCAACCTGTAGCGCATGCATCCTAGAGATGGGAATGATATTATGTGGTCGCATATTTGTGTGGATGTCATGTTGTCATCGCATAAATACAAATAGAGGTTTATGTGTAAACCATATAGGCTTGTCGCATATATCGCATGCGTTCTAGCCTTAGAAATCGTGGTATTCGCACCGAGAGGTGGTTTACTGTTGTATGCATGTTTCATGATCGCATAGCATGAACGCATTCTAGAGAGTATTAGCCAAACCCTTCTCAACCTGTTCACCACATATTCATCGCATCTCCCGTTTACCAACACTTTTCAAACTCTGCCGCATTTGTTATTTATTTTTCATCAACGCAAACAACAAACCCAATAATTTATTTATTTAACCGGTTACCGCAAAGTCTTCATAAAAATCACCAACACAATCTATTTTCACAAGTCCTTATGTTCGACCCTAGACTTACTAGGAAACTCAGAGGAATTTACACTTGGATTCTGCTGGGGAAACTTGAGTGCACAACGCAATTCCATCAACAGATATCATCATATTTCCACTTCATATGTACAAGCATCAGCTATCACACAGTGTATGCACCCTACGGAGAGGACAATGACTGCATCCAAGAAGCAGGATATGGTGGTTGTATGCGATCATCTCGACCCTTTAGCATACACATCGCATGCGTCCTAGATTGTGTGTGTAGCATGATTGCATGGCTTGTGTTGGCTGAGGTTGCCCTTGCGGTCACTTTTAAGGGTTGCGATGAAGATATCTTCACCTTTTATCTATTTTCCCATCCATTTATTTCATGTCAATAGTTGTCGCGTCTCTACCTCTCATTCATACTTCTCATTGCGTTGTCAGTTAGTTAGAAGTAGGAATAGTGTTAGCATAAAAACCCACCCATCATTCTTTTACTCAACTGCCGCATACACATTACTGCATATGTCTAGCTACAAGTCCTTGAGTTCGACCTTAGATCACCCAAGAAACTTGCGTTCGTGTTATACTTGGCGTGAGCGCAAGAAAACTTGTGACAAGAACACATAGTCATCGCATACATTCGTTAACGCATAGTTCATTCCAATGCATGGCCACCGACGCATGATAATCAACACATACTTTAAGAACATGCATCACATATTGCATTCACTCAATTTTAGTTATAAGTCCTTGACGATTTGGTAATCTTAATTTTCGTCATCAGCCATCTTGATGAAAGTATTTACATGTCTCAACCAGAAGGGTTCATTGAACATGGTCAAGAACAAAAACTTTTTAAGCTTAAAAGATCTATTTATGGATTAAAACAAGCTTCTAGATCCTAGAATATAAGATTTGACACTGTGATCAAGTCTTATGGCTTTGAACAGAATGTTTACGAATCTTGTGTATACAAAAAATGTAGTCAACAAAACTGTAGCTTTCCTGCTCCTTTATGTTGATGATATCTTGCTCATTGGGAATGAGACAAGTTTCCTTGCTAACGTGAAGAGATGGTTAACATCACAATTCCAAATGAAAGATTTAGGAGATGTTCAATATGTTCTTGGGATCCAAATTTTTTGGAATCACAAAAACAGAATCCTAGCACTATCTCAAGCATCTTATATTGACAAAATGTCATCGATGTATAATATGAAAAATTCCAAAAAGTGTATGTTACCTTTTAGACATGGAATTCATTTGTCGAAAGAGCAGTGTCCTGAGACACCTCAAGAAATTGAGGAAATCAGAAGAATTCCATATGCATCGGCAGTTGGAAGCCTAATGTATGCTATGTTGTCTACACGTCTTGACATATGCTTTGTAGTTGAAATCGTCAGTAGGTTCCAATCTAACCCTGGACACAGTCATTGGACTACTATCAAGAACATCCTCAAGTATCTCCAGAGAACGAGGGACTATATGCTTGTGTATAGATCTAAGGATTTGATCCTTGTGGGATACAATGATTATGATTTTAAGACTGATATAGATTCTGGAAAATCCATTTTAGAATCAGTTTTTACTCTTAAAGGAAAAGCTGTGGTGTGGAGAAGCATCAAACAGAGTAATAACTGACTCCATGATGGAAGCAGAATATGTATCTCCATGTGAAGTAGCTAAAGAAGCAGTGTGGCTGCACAAGCTCCTGTTGGATTTGGAAGTGATTCCAAATATGCATCTGCCCATTACTCTGTATTGTGAAAACAACGGTGCAATTGAAAATTCCAAGCAACCAAGAAGTCACAAATGTGTAAAACACATCAAAAGAAAGTACTATCTCATCAGGGAGATAGTACACCGAGGAAACATGATAGTCACAAAGATAGCCTCAGAAGATAACATTGTCGATCCATTTACGAAGGCCCTCTCGGCTAAAGTGTTTGAGGGCCACTGGTCGGATTAGGACTACGAGCATCATAATCTAAGACAAATGGGAGAATATCAAGGGTATATGGATGTCCTAGTTTATTTTATTTTCACTCTATTTTTCTCAACATTGTAAAACATTGTATTTGTATGTTTGTCTCACTGGAGTATTAGTCCAAGTAGGAGATTGTTGACAATGTTCTAAAACTCGCAATTCGTAAATATTGTTAACATATTCTATTTATCAATAAAAGTATTATTGAGTATTTTTCAATAAATTGTTATTAATATTGCATTTTGTTATAAAATCCAATAAATGAATCCATGGCTATAATATGAATATTTAACTTTATGTGGCAACATAAAAGAGGATCAAGTTTTAGTATATAGCCAAAATGGTCTATAAGTATATGGATGAGATTGTGTACCTCATCTTGGTGACACTATTGGATGCGGCTCAATTTGTATAGTGATACAAATGATGTGATCACAAAATCATTCATGTTGAGACATACGAGTGGAGGCATCCTATACAATGAGTTTGCATAAGACCGAACCTCAAAATAGTCACTTTTCTTTGTTTACTATTAAAATTAACTATTTTAGATTTAATGACATAGGATAACTTAATCTTAATCCTAAGCTAACTATTAACTCCTGTATATTCAAGATTATCTTTTGATCTACATAGGTGAGAGTAGTCCAACAACACTGCTCAATAAGCATCCCATTTTAGGGATAAGACCGATATATAGTTGGGGACATAGTTTTGCAAGATGGAATTCACTCCTATCCAACTTAGGGTTAGCGATAAGTTGTTCTTTTAAGTGTTGATTCCTGGTCTTGAACAATGGGGCCCTGCTCTCTCATGATTGAGAGGATCATGGTTTATAAGTTGGACTATAAACCAATTTTTCAATGGAAGATCAGTGGGCATTTAAGGAGCAAGATGTATTTACAGGGGTAAAATGGTAATTTTTACCTAGCTGTAAATACGAACGACCTGCGAAGGAACGACTTACTAATTATGTTTAAAATGGACAGAAATATATCTACAGTGAGAAGAGTATAACTATCGAGCTATAGTGGTGTGTCTCGGTAGTTAACGAATATTGATTAATTCAGTATAAAGAGTTTAGCCAATTAATCTCAAATCATTTGGAGCTCATGATCTATAAGGCCATAAGATCCCTATACTAGCTCATCAAATTATCTTGAATTAGTGAATTGAGTGAATTTGAAATGTCGAGATTCCAAATTAGGGTTTTGAACCTGAAGTGTTTAAATTCACTAGGTTTCCACTAATTGTATTTGGTATAATTGAAAAGTTTAATTTTTTTTAAATTAAACAAAATTGGAGATTAAAAAATATTTGAATAATGATTTAAATATTTGACGAGAAAATATAATATTTAATATTTGTTATTAAATTTAATCAATTAAAGTAGTTAATTAATTATCCAATTTTATTCAAATTTTGAAATTGTTCAATATTGGTAATTTGATTAATTAAATTTTGAATTTATAACTGAAATTAAATTTTATTTTTGTAAATCAAGTTTTAATTAAATTTAATTAATCAAATTAACTTGATTAAATTGGATTAAATATATTTGAAATTGGAAAAATAAAAAAAATTGGATTTTTCCACTCAAATAACACCTCATGCCACGAAATTGAAGTGACATCAGCTGTATTAATCCTCAATGCATGGTTTTTAACCATAAATTGAAGTATTGACTTCAATTATCAACCAATGCAATCAGATTAAGTATTGAAACTCTACAAAAATCCAAACCCTCAAAACCCTCTTCACTTTTATTCAAATTCAGCTCAAATTCAGAAATTCTACCTCTCAATTCAAGTTAGAGAATAGTAGAGAAGGTCTCTATGGTAATCCTCTGTTGATTTAAAGATCTAATTCGTGGAGGGATGCTAAAATTGAATAGAATCTTCAAAGGTATTATATTCTATAAACCCTCTTCTGAAATTTTGTTTCAATGCATGTTTTAAACTCAAATTAAATTTAATTAAAGTGCTTATTGATTCTGATTTCTTTCGCTGCATGTTAGTTTTATCCATTACAAGTAATAACCTAAATGGCTTATAATATATGGATAAGGTTGAATGCCTTATCCCGGTGACACTACAGATACAAGCCATTTTTTCAATGTTACAAATGTTGTAAGTGTTACAAACGACGTGATCCAAATCCTTTATGTAGAGACATGTGAGTGGAGGTATCCTATACAAAGCGTTTGTATAAGACTGGACCGCGAAATGATTAATCTTTCTTTATAACACCATTGACTAAAGAGATCAACATTTCATTGGATGACCATAGGTTACTTAACCTTAATTTTGAGTGATTCATGAACTCCTGTCCGTAAGGATAATCCTTTGATTTATATGGCTAAGAGTGACCTATGTTGTCGACTCAATAAGCCTACCATTTGGGGGATTTGTCCAAGTAGGAAACTGGGAACATAGGTACACAAAATGAAATTCACTCATTCCTACCTTTAGAGTAAGTAGTTGAAATGCTTTCTTAAGTGTTGACTTTGGGTCTTGAACTAGGGGCCCCTCCCCCTCATTGGCTTGAAAGAATTTTTCGCTTATGCTAGGACCATAAACAGGTTGTATCAGGTTGATGCACTAAATCTAATGGTATTGTAGTTTGTAATTGTATTGTAAAAACTTTTTATATTCGACATATAGTTGCATTAACACACAAAAATCAATAAACTAAGATCTAGGGTTATCTTTTGCAACTTAAACATGTATATGGAGATATATAGGTGGATTATGTTTAAGTGATAACCTAAACGGTCTATAGTGGATAGATAAGGTTGGGTACCTTATCTTTGTGACACTATGAATACGACATGCTTTGTAGTTATTACAATTGTTGTAAAGTGCTACAAATGATATGATCTTGATCATTCATGTGGAGACATGTGAGCAGGGATATTCTATACAAAGAGTTTGTATAAAACCGGATCACGGAGTAAATAATATCTCTGATAACAACGATGCTAGAAGAGACTAACATTTCATCAGGATAACCATAGGTGACTTGACCTGAATCCTGAGTGAGCTGTGAACTTCTTCCTATAAAGGCGACCCTTTGATTTGTATGGGTGAGAGTGGCCAGTTTTTTCGACTCAATATGCCTACCATTTTTGGGATTCTTCTGATTGGAGAGTTCTGAACGCAGTTACACAAGAAGAAATTCATTTCTTCCTTACTGTTAGATAAGTTGAAGTTACTCTCGTAAGGGCTGATTTCGAGGTTTGAACAAGTAGCACCACACCCTCTCTTGACTCAAGAGGGGTTTGGTTATGGTTGCACTATAACTTATTGCTCATTAGAGGGATCGGTGGTACTTAAAGAGTTAGATTTAACTACAGGGGCAAAACGATAATTTTTATCCAATTGTACTTACGAGCTAGTTATGAAGGTTCAACATACTATAATATCTAATGGATACTGAGATTTATCTATAGTACGAAAAGTGCAGCTATCTTTAGTGGAGTGACCTATAGTTAATGGAAGTTGATTAATTCAATTAAAAAGTTTAATTAATTAATCAAGTACCATTGAAGCTTCAATCTATAGGTCCATAAGGTCCCCTCGTCAGCACAATTGTTAAAATTAATAAAGAAAATTAATTATATAAGATATAATTAATATAAAATTATTTATATAATATAAATTTTTATTTGAGAGAAAATGAATATTTGAATATGGTTTAAATATTAAAATTAGTATGAATTTGATTCATCTTAAATATTATGGGTATGATATAATATTAAACTATAGATTATATCATATGTAATATAAACTATAGGTTATGTATTATATTAGATATAACATATGTTTTCTTTAATATATGATATTAAATTTGATAATATATAAATATATATATATACATATTAATTAAAGAAAAATTAGTTTTGTTTAATTAAATAATCTAGTTATTAGGGAAGGGAGTTATTTGATAACTTTTCCCTTTCCCCATTATTCTCTCGTTAACAAACATATGGAAGTGGGAAGCGTTGAATCTTTCATTTTCCCCTTCATTATAATATAAATATAGGTGTCTATTGCTCTCTCATGATATAGAATTTTATCTGTAACAAATTGATCTTGAAGCCCACTATAACGAAAAAGATTATTTTCCTTATTATGCATGTACTGTGATGATGAAATGAATGATGTGCTAAATGCGCTCAAGTGCTTTGCAATGAAGATAATTTATGTGATACTACGTTCTAAGAGATGCGTTGATAGTGATATGCTCGTAGTATGCGATGAAGTAGTGCGTGTCACAAGTTTTCTTTCGCTGAAACCAAGTATAATTCCAACATGAGTTTCTCAAAGTGATTCGAGGTCGAACACGGGGATTGTTGTCGTTAATGCGATACTTATGTGATACATGCGACCGTTTTTAATAATGAATAAAGAATGTTGGTTTGTACAGAAATATAAATTGCGATGAAAGTAAAAATGTGTTGATAAAATAAAAAAAATATGTTGTAAAGTAAATTCCTAAACTACTATGATACATGATACAAGATATATGATACATGATACTGAGGTCGAAGACTGATTGTGAAGTTGTACAAAAGAATCGATGTATGCGATGGAAAGTCTTATGAATGAAGCAGGAAGAGAAAGAGTAAAAAGTAAAAACATCGCAAGTTTGTTAATCATGTTAAGGATGCAACTAAGGTTCCGCTTTCCCTTGGCATACACCTCTCAGTGATCGGCCGCGTTCCCATATGTCTATGGTGAAACAGAGATTAACATGATGAATGCAAGGTTGTTTCCATCTCTGGAAATACTTCTCGCTTTAGTTAACGCATTCTTCCAACCTTCTCTCGATAGGCGGAATAACATGTTCACTTCTGCTCTCATAGGTGAAGATGTCATCAAGCATGCTTTAGCTAAACTTAATTAATTCCTTAACACAAATTAACTCACTCGCTTAATTCTCGCTTTTTACCCCGGAGATTAAGAACACATTATGGAGAAAATGGATGATAAAAGTATGGAAAGAGACATAAAGATGATAATGGTGACGATGATAACATTCAATTCAAAAATTAAGCGTTTGATACATGTTGTGAATGAGAGATTAAAGAAGATGAATATAGAGGATGAAATAGAGAATAGAAATAAATACGGAAAGAGTGCCAATGTCTTAACATAGATCCCGATCGGAGATTTGCGCTTGCCGGCATATGGAAGTGGCAGAGAGGAAAGCTTCCCTCTCAGGCTTGCTTTCCCGGTAGAATTGACCTTTGCACAGAGCTTCAGCTTCGGAAATTGGAAGAATTCTCTATTCGAAGTTCTCCCAGATTTGCTCTGTAGTCGCTTCAGACTAGCCTCTCTCTCAATATCGGTGTATCTCTGTAACTATGTGTACATGTATATGTATCTGTATTTGAGGAAGCTATTTATAGGCGAGACCTTAGCTCTTTGAATTTGTGGTTCCCACTGTATAGTTATGGTAGTTCCTGAAATGACGAAATGGAAAATTCCTTTCTGTTACGCAATCAATCCATCAGAAATGCACAACTAAAAGCTTTACACTTGTCAGAATCTTCTGCGCATGCGTTGCTCTTCACATCTTCAATCGATCGTCGCATGCAGTGTTGTTTTTTTATTATCGCATGCAGTTGGGATTGCGTTGATCGCTAAAGCTCAGGATCGATTGTCGCATGCGCCGTCATTGCGTTGATCATCTCTTCATTCTTGATTGATGGGCGTAATGCGACGTAGATGCGTTGTTTATTTTGTCTTCAAGCCATGAACGCATGCGGTGACCCATTTCCTGCAAAACATAAACTGAAACATTCTATTCGCCATCACAATGGTGTTATTAGGTGTATTTATGACATTTCATAATTTTTGTATTTCTTAGCAATTTGTATACTATCGACATAACTTTCCTCTCTTTTTGCTGCAATATCTAAATAAAACAGTATAAATAACTTGTATTCCTACAAGTTATCACCCACAAACTCTCATGATTCTCTATCTTTCAAGAATACCGAGGTTTCCGTGTGGTTGTGTTTGGAACTTAGAGATAGGTTGCTGCATTTTTCTGGTTGTTTGAGAGTTCGGAGGGAATTCGAAGAATTCGTTACTTCAAGAAGAACATGAAGAGTTTAAGTCTTCAAAATCACTCACCTCTTCTCTTCATTTTGTATGTGATGGCATGTTGAATTATATCAAATGTTTATGTTTTTGTTCTTTATCTGATTATATGTTTTGTAAAACAATTTTGGGATACCGATCCTTTTCGCACATAGTGTCATCCACTCTTTCAATTGGTATCAGAGAGTGCGGTTGAGTCCCAATTTTGATTTCGAACTTTCTTTAAAGTAATGTTGGATTTAGGGTTCTACATCGTTGAATGTGGAATGAGTTTTTACACATCTGGCTGTTTTTGGGATTCGACTTTTAGAATTCTACTGCATTTTTTATGATTTGGTATGTAAAGGGCCCTTTTTTATGCCCCTAATTATTAGCTATCAAATCTCTCGTGATGATTTTCTGGGTTCGATTTGGTGGAAAATGGAGCAAAATTGGAGTTTTTTGGCTGATCGAGCAAGAAGAACAAGCTTACTGCATTGAAGTATAAGGCTGCATTATAACGACGATCGCCTTATGCTGCAAGGTAGTGAACGTAACGTTATGCTATGGTTGGAAAAAGGTAGCATAACGATGTTTGGCATCAAGCATCATTACGCACCAAACGAGAGGCGCGCGAGCACAAGGTCGGTCCAGGCTGACAATTTGAGGCTTCCAACAATGGTTTTCTTTAGTTTTAGTTATTATTTGTAATAAATAAGTATTTTATTGTTTTTTCTTTCATTAAAATAATATAAAATATTATATTAATTTAATTAATATTTGAGGAAGCTAATCCTGGTCCAAATTGTGGCTTTTAATTATTCATGTGATGTATGGTTATTTTGTTTTATAATTATATATGTCATAATGTATGTCATATAAGAAAATCCCACCACAGGATATACATTTGTTTATGCATCATTTTTTAATATAAATGTTATATTATAAGATTGTATGCTTTATTGAGCATGTTTATGCGTCATATTGCATAAATGTTATTAAGTATGAATGCATACATGAATAACATCTCCATGCATCATTAATATTATAAATGCTATAATATATATTTTAGATGTATGGATGAATGTTGTTTTTTTTATATTTCCTAAGTATGTAATTGTTATATATGTATTGTAATGAAAAAGGAATTACATGATGTATGACACCACTTTAGTGAATTATAATTGTTATAATATTTTAAAGTATATTATTAGATGCTTGTAGAGGATTTAATTGTTTCATTTAATCCTTATAATAGTTATAAGTTGAATGAAATTAGAAACAAAATCTATAACAAAGTGTTGCATGCTAACATAGGTTAATTTTTTTTTTTAAAAAAAGTTTAAAATTAATTTCACAGTAGACCTCTATTTAATAAATTTCTAATACAATTAGAATTAGGTTTAATCTTTTAATTCAGTTTAATAAGATTAAATTAATTTCGAATAAAATATTAAATTTATAACAAATGTATCTATAAAGGACCTTCGTCTATGGACAATTCTGTCTAGGCTGGGGTTTTTAACCTGATGGAAATGAAACACCCTTATCAAGGAACTGACCTGGAAGTGAATTAGATAGATTTGTTACAAGCATGCAATGGATGATTAAAGTTTGTCAAAGTGTTTAATGAACAGTAATCAACAATATTAAACAATCCAATGTAAATGTTACTTTGGGAAAAGTTAAACAAATACTTTGTAAAATTAATTAGCTGAATTTTCTAAGTTAATCAACCCTAGGCAAAACACTCAGTGGGTGGAAAATGTGGTATATGATACTTCATTTTTCCTTTCATGTTTCTCCCTAGAAGTTCACACCATGAGATCTATGCTCGGCCTCAAGGTACCTTTGCTTGCGTCCCCCTACGAGTGGTGTTTGCATAGGTCAATAACAAGGTGAATGGAAAGAGTGTTTATAGTAAGTGGGACAGGAAAGTGTGTCAACACTTCTTATGGTCTCCTTCATTAGTTTGTAGTAAACTTTCATGCTCGGTGTAATGGAAAAATTGATGCTTTGTCGTGTTGTCGTCAGACAACTTGTTAGGTTGCTGACGACATATGTATATGTATATGTGCTTTGCGATGATAATAATATGCGATACTACGTTCTAAATGATATATGCGGTGATGCTTAGATGCTTTCATAGTATGCATTCGTGTAGTGTTCGCGTGTCACAAGTTTTCTTACGTTGGAACCAAGTATAATTCCAACGCAAGTTTCTCAGAGTGATCTGAGGTCGAACACGGGGATTGCGGTGATTAGTGCGATACTAATGTGGTATATGCGACCGGTAAACAAAAAGAATAATGAATTGGTTTGAGAAAAGTAAAATGCGATAACAAAGTAAAGCGATGATAAATAAATTGCGGTAGAGTAAATTGCGATGATAAGTAAAGTGCGGTAAAATAAATTGTGGTGATAAAATAAATGAATAAACAATTAAATATACAAGTTGAGGACTGGCTGTGAAGATGTGCAAAAGTATCTGAAGAATGCGGTGGCAAGTCTTGTGAAATGAGTCAGAAAGAGAATGGGTTGAGAGAAAGGACATCGCAAGCTCATCAATCTTGTTAACGACTCAACTAAGGTTCCACTTTCCCTTGGCTTACACCTTTCAGTGATCGGTCGCGTTCCCATATGTCTATGGTGAAACAGGGATGAACGTGGTGAACGCAAGGTTGTTTCCATCTCTAGAAATACTTCTCGCTTTAGTTAACGCATTCTTCCAACTTTCTTTCGAGAGGCAGAATAAGATCTTCACTTTTACTCTCATAGGTGAAGATGCCATTGAGCACGCATTAACTAAACTTAGCCGATTTCTTCAATAAAATTAACTTACTTGCTTAATCCTTCCCCTTTACCCTGGGGGATTAGTTACACATGATGAAGAAAATGGATGATGAATGTATGGAGAAGAACAGAGAAATGACGATGAATACGATAATGATATTAAAATCTAGAGATGAGCATTTGTTACAGATAGTGAATGGAAGATTAGAGATGAACACAATAGATGAATAGAAAATGAGAACAAATACGGTAAGAGTGTCAATGTCTTAATATAGATCCCGATCGGGGATGATTTGCTTGTCGGCGTGTGGTAGGAATGGTGTGGAGAACTTCCCTCTTAGGTTTGTTTTCCAGGTAGAAGTGATCTTTTGCTCAAAGCTTCTTCTTCGAGAATGAAAATAATTGCTTGCTCCAGAGACTTACCTCTCAGTCTTGTCTCGTCTTTCTCCCCGGATTTTTATAAATTATCTCTTCAGACCAGCATCCTTTCTTTGAATTTGATGTAGTTATTTATAGTCCTTGGCACCTTCTGCATTAGTGGTCCCGCTCTGAAAAGCTGATAATTCCTGCCATGGCTTGGTGGAAACGTCCGCTCTGCTCCACATTCAATTTGTCACAATCGTACAAAAGAAAAGCTGTACAATGTCAGAAGTCCTTGCAAATGCGTCGCTCTTTACATCTACGATCGATCGCTACATGCGGTGTAATTGTTTTGATCTTTTATCCATTGCCGTATGTGGTGGGAATGCATTGATCGTTTGAGTCCATGATCGATCATCGCATGCATTGCAATTGCATTGTTCATTTTTCGTTCTTGATTTACCGCCGTATGCAATGCGAATTCGTTGTTCTTTTTGTCCTCAAGCGATTGTCGCATCCGGTGACCTGTTTCCTGCAAAACAAAGACTTGGACGTTCCATTTTTCCATCGCAATGGGGTTAGTGGGTGTGCTTACGACACTTTACAATTTTTGCGTTTCTAAGCCAATTTCTATACGGTCGACGCGACTTTTCCCTTTTTTTGCTGCATAATCTCAATAAAACAGTATAAATAACTTGTATTTCTACAAGTTATCATACCCCCAAATTTAGATATATGCTTGTCCTTAAGTATATCGTCGACTAAGGCAATTCAACTTAAATCCTATCTTAAATTTGCGTCGATCGGCTACTCTGAATGCTCCACCTCTACATAATTTCTCAAACCTACAAGTTCCTTCTATCCTTTGACATTTCTTCAACATGCTCTACTTTATTCTTATCTAAGACAAACCTCTACCCAAAGTTCTCTTCTTGTTTTGAAAAGAATGTTTTACCTATTCTTGTGAAAACAACGAAGTGCGTCTTTTATGCGGTGGCCTGGTTTGCATCATCCTATAGAGAATGTTGATCATGCTTACACTCTTCGTTTTGGCTTGCTCCCACAGGTGTCATGCGAGCATCCAAGTTCGGTTGTGTACCAAGCTCAACTTCAACTCTTGATCCTTAGCCAAGTTTTACTTTTGCTTGTCAGTGGAGTTGTCTCTTTTCTTATTTTCTCTCTTTTTTTTTTTTTTGTTTTGTATTGTGTCGATCCTGGTAACCTACCTTTGTTTTGGCTTGCTCCCACGGGTGTCATGCGAACATCCAACTACTGTCTCTTATACACATCTAGATGTGTATAAGAGACAGGTATTGCGTCGATCGTGGTAACAATACCTTCGTTTTGGCTTGCTCCCACGGGTGTCATGCGAACATCCAACTATGAGCAGGTTCCTTTCACGACTTAACTTTTATTAGGTTGGGATTTTCCCTTGTGCTGACAGTAGATTTTTTTTTTTTTTTTTTTTATGATGATGAACGCATTTGCCTGATATGACCGCATCCGCTTGATCGCATCTGCTTAGACCTTCCCCACCCCTAAATTTAGAGATGCGCAAGGTTCTCATTGCATTGTTTTGGACAGAAAAGACAAAACACTTAGTCAAAATTTTGAAAAGAAGATTTGAGTAGAGTCTTGTAATAGAGAAGGTAAAGTAGAGCTATTGCGATGAATTGTCTAAGTGTTAGGCAGAAAATGCAATGTATAAAGAAAATTTCCTAAGGTTACGCATACTATTCATCATGGCAGCACAAATAACAACACAAAAGAAAAGAAAAGAATTACCGCAATAAATTGACAAAGGATGATAAAAATAAAGAGGCCAACGCATAAGGAAAGAATGATTACTCAGTTATATAAAATTTGTCTAAGTACACAAAGAATTATAATTATCGCAACACAAAATTGTATGTACGTATAGAAGAATACAAGGTATAGCTATCTATATAAAAAAATGAATGGCCGTAAAAAAAAAAAAAAAGAATGCAAAATTGTGGAGAAGGTGGTACACCCCAAAATTTAGAGTTGCGGCAAGGGCTCTTGGTGAGGAGGGTGTTGCGGAAGAGCTCTGTGAGGCGCTTCTTGAAAGTGTAGAGGCTGATGTAGATGTTGAGGCACCATGGGATCATGTAAATAGGCAGTTAAGAAATTGAAGTACTTATGGTTGCGTTCAGCCATCTGTCTTTGATTTAGGCGAATGGTGAAAATGTTGCGTTGAATATTAAGCATTGCCTGTCGCAGCTCTGCATTGCTCTCTCGCAACTTCGTTAATGAATGGTGGAAGAAGGTTAGCTCTTGAGACAAGAAGACCCGCATATCTTCTAAGGTAGCAGCAAGGGTTGCGATGGAGGGTTGCGCTGTCGATGTTTCACCAGCATCGGTTTGAGGTTGAGTGGAAGGGCCTGCTCTCAAACTGTGTGGGTCATCAACATGCGGCGACTTTGGTGGTGAAAAGTGGGGTGGAGTTGGATGGCGGGTGGACGCTACTGGAGATGTGGGGTTGGAGTCTGGGGCAAGGAAGAGATTCGTGAATTGTTCGGGAAGAGGGGAAAAGGGTTCATTTGGTGGGCTTGGTGGGCGAATAACTAAAGGCAAAGGGTCCAAGGGTAGACTGGTTTGCTTCTGCGGTGAACTTTTTTGGACGATTTCCTTTCCTTTTTCATTGTGGTGCTGCTTCTTTGGTCTTGTGGTTGTGGCGCATTTAAATCAATGAGGGGTCATTTCGTTGGAAGCTCAGGGCAGTGTGGCGAATCCTTGAGAAGCATTCTTTGGATTTTAATGTTGATGACACCGTGCACTTCTAGTATGGGCTCTTCTTCAATGCCCACACCTACATATAGGCATAGGCTTGAAATAGTCCATGGGAAGAAGTACTGGCCTCTCACTCGGCCAACAAAACCTCGGATTTGCTTCGAATGAGTTGGCCCACATTAATCGAAATGTCTCGCGCTACGCAATATACGGCCATAACTCCATCCCTTGAAATTGTCTTGTCATGCGTTGTTGGGATGAGTCAACTTTTCACCAAATATACCCAAAGGCGCGCTTCTGGTAGCAGCCGGTTGTAGGCGAGGGTTCTTAGGCCAGTTAGGGACACCATCCACTTGGTGCCCAGTTGCGTTAATACTCTTAGCGCATCCTCCATATGCTCTTCTGTAGGATCATCAATCAGTTTGTTACCCGGTGCTTCCGGGAAATTCTTCAACTGATAGAGCTGATTGATGTCCTCTACACTTAACGACACTACCCTCCCTTCGACGATCATCGCATCTTCGGTTTCGTTGAGCTGGCCGTGGTAGAAGGCCCTCACTACCGATGGCAATACGATGGACGGACACTAGTAAAACTTCCCACCCATGTTCCACCACAATGCTGGTGATGAGATCCAGTAGTGGCGCCGACACAGGAAAGAAGCCCATCTCCATCTACAGATCATCATTTTCTTTTTTGGTTGCTGGGTGCCTCCTGGTCGACGTAAGCTCGCTGCTTTCCACTTTACCTTTTCCCTTTTCTTGAGCAGCCGCAAGGCGGGACTTTTGTCTTTGGGTGCGTTCCCTCACCTTGCATTACTCTTCTTTTTCCTTTTCCCATTCTTCCACTTCTTTTCTTTTCCTCTCTCTAACACAGTGAACATTTACTTTGCAGCGTCTCTTCTTTTTCTCCTTCTCCTTCTTTTCTGCTTCTTCTTCTCTCATTTCTTTTTCAAATTGCTCTAAGGCGAGCACAATGCGCTACTCATCCTCGAGCCTTCTTCTCTCTTCTTCTTCCACCCTTGCATTGTCACGGCGAACCTCCTCATCGTGAAGTTTTTTGGCCAAATCGCCTGATGCGATGATTTGGCGTGCCCGTGACATCTTCTCTTTCTTCTCCTTTAATTCTCTTTTTCTTTCCTCCTTCTCCTCTGCTTTGTGTTGAATGAATGTTGGGTCACTTATGGACCCTTGCGGCGCGTTCTCCTTGCAACGCCGCATTAGAGGGGAGATGTCAGGATCTTCTCTTTCTTCAGATGCAACTAATCTGGTATGCAACGATGAAGCTTGTAGTTGCGCTGATGCTCTAGCTTGCGCTGACATCCCCTCTTCTACCCTTGCGGTGGTTGATTCTCTTTCTTCAGATGCAACTAATCTGGTATGCAACGATGAAGCTTGTAGTTGCGCTGATGCTCTAGCTTGCGCTGACATCCCCTCTTCCACCATTGTGGTGGTTGATTCTCCGTCGACGTTTAAACTTTTTGCCCTTTTCCTTTTTTCCTCCTCTTTCTTCAGGCACTTCTCTTCTCGCCTGCATTGTTTTCTTTCACTTCTCTTCTTTTCTTTCTTCTCCTTCTTCAGCCGGGAGACTTCATCTTCTTCTGCCCGTTTTTCTTCACTTTTTCTCTTCTTATTCTCATCAAACTTCCCTGTTTGCTCTTGCGCCTCTACAACCTCCAAAACAACCCTTACGGGTCTCTTATTGGAGTCTGTTGGAGCAGTCTCCTTAGGATCTGAAATGGCCAGGGCCATTCTCTGCGAAGCCATCGCCAACTCCTCCTCTGATGGTAGGGGCTGGTTCACTACTTCGGCCTTCGGTAACCCCCTATCCTTCTCTTAGTGGCTCAAAATACTCCCAAATACCTCATTGTCGTCTTTCCGTTTCAGTTCGCTCTCGATCAAAGGTACTGGGAGTGCCACCTCAGGTCTTGTGGCAGGGGCACTTTCCGTGCTTAGCCCCTCACAGTAGGTGGGTGGTTTTTCGGCTACAGAGGTTTCTCGCCTGGGTCTTCCGACGAATCTAGGGGATGGCTTAGGTTGGGCGGTGAGGCGGCGGCTAGCAGCGAAGAAGGCCACCTTCCGTGCGGTGACGGGGGCATGGGAAGGGGACGATGGCTGGGAAGAAGAGTAGGATGATTGTCTGGCCATTGGTTTGGCTGAGTGATAGAATTTGGAAATTTCTTGTTCTTTGGAAGAAAGCTCGGAAGGGGATGGGCATATAAAGAGAATTTTTGCTTAGGGTTTTTTTTGCAAAGAGATGCAAGTGAGCTCTCGGGCTTAAATGAGGCACGATTTATAGGTTGGACCTTGATGGGCCCAACGCGATCGTTGCGCGACAGACTTCGGTATTCCAAAAAGCCTACCACGCCTCTCTCATTATGACTTAGCAGAAAGGACGTCCTTTCGTCTACTAAGTAATAATTCCCTCGTGAGCTAAAGCGATTTGACTACCCTCTCCACGAATATTTTATCATGTTTTTTCTTTTATTTAATAGGACGGGCGCAGTGTTAAGTGTTTAACGCAATGCATCCGTTACTGCAAATGCATATTTGCGAAGGACAGGTGCAACGTATGTATTAGCGTAACACAACCATCAATGCAATGCATTTCTGGAGGACGGGCGCACGATATTTCTACCAGTGCAACACATCCGTCAACCTAGTGCGTATTTGTGGAGGATGGGCACAATGTACATACGAGCGCAACTCATCCATTAATGTAATGCTTTTTGGAAGACAGGCGCAAAGTGTATCCATTATAGCAAGATACACCTATCATCGCAATGCATACCTGACGTTATTATGTATCATCAACATCGCAATGCTTATCCCAAAACCAAATTGATAAGACGTTGTGGTGTTCACTTATAACATTCATTCATAGAATTTAAGATCATCGCAAACTGAGACTGGAATGGAAATAAATTCAACTAGGCATGAAATTAGATTGACGCAAGCTGGGATTGAAATAGAAATAAATTCAAGTGAGCAGGAAAACTAATTTACGAAAGCAATAAACTGATTTAAATAACGCAATGATAAAGCAGTAAAGAAAGCGATAGAGATAGTGATAGGGATGCTGATTGAAAAAGGTTCTTTAGGGTTACTACAACTGCATCCCTGTAGGTGGTCAGACTTTCCTACCCTATGTCACTACTGACATTTTTCCTTCCCATTCGATCTAGGGGCTTCTGAATTACTGGGTAGCGTTCTAGGTGTTCTGTTTCTAAGCTCGGCTGCCAGCTACCCAACCTGAACCTCCAAGTTCCTTATGGAAGATGCTTGCGATTGCATGATCGCATCATTTTTTTTCTATATACTGCTTGAGCAGCGCTTCCAAGGACGATGAATTCGTTGAGGTGTTGGATGAGGAAGGTCGGTTGTGTGATTGCCTATTTTGGTGGTGACTCTTATTTTGACCTTGATCAAAAGCCGGAGGATTTCTTTGATTCCCTAACTGATTGTTCTACAGATTCCTTTGGCCTCCCTGGTCGTTGTTCCCTCCCCAACTTAAGTTGGAGTGATTCCGCCAACCTGGGTTGTACGTGTTGCTGTACGAGTTATTCTGGATCGAGTAAACTGTTTGTGGGTTTGATGGGCACATTTCCACTGAATGACCCCCTTTGCATTGTACACAGCTTATCACTGCCACTTGTGTTAGCGCATTGGCTTGCGCTGCACCCTGGGAGAGAGTTTCTTGATTAATCGCCATTGTTTGGAGGAGAGAGGTAACTGCAGCCATTTGGGCAGCCAATGTGGTCATTGTATTAGCAGGTACAATGGTGCTTTCTGTTTTTCTTCGCTCTGGGCCTCTTCCTCCATACCCATCATCTACCCAACATCTGTATTTTGCGAAATGCGATCTAAGATGACCTTGGCTTCAGTGTTCGTTTTGTCCATAAATCCTCTTGCCGTGGAGGGATTAGCAACAACTTGCGTCGATGTGTCCAAGCCATTATAGAAGGTTTCCATAAGAACGCAATCGGGAATCTCAATATGCAGACAGTTCTTCACCAGTCTTCTAAATCACACCCATGCAGTGCTCAGAGTCTCGTTCTCCATTTGCTTGAAATTTAACACATCCCTTCGTCTTCTTGCGTTGACTGCGAGCGGGAAAAATTTCTTCATAAACCGCTCAACCAACTGGTCCCAAGAGTTGATGTCATTTGGCTCCAATGAATGGCTCATTGCCTCATCCCGAAGTGTATACGGGAAGAGATACAGTCTTATTCCTTCAGGAGTCACGCCAGGAATGGAGAATGTATTGCACAGTTCTACGAAGCTGGTCAAGTGTGCATGCGAGTCTTCTCCTTGAAGACCTCCAAACTGACCCGTATTTTGGTTCATTTGTAGCATGACCGACTTAATTTTGAATCTTGCATTCTCCTCCACCATTGGTCTTGCAATTTCGGGCGAGAAGTCGTATAAATTCGGCGCTTCATAGTTCCTCATTGGAATATTGCGATCGGCGGCCAGAAAAACTGGGTCTTGCACCGGCCGATTGATTCCTTGATTCCTTTCGAGCCTATCATTGTTATTTGCCATGTTTCTTCTTCGCCTTATACGATTCTGGCATGCTCTTGCGCGAAAGGTTCGCTCGATCTCTGTGTCGACGTCGAATTCTAGTTCAGTCCCAGTACTCATACACCGTCAGCTTGCTCTCCGCGTAAACAGACAGTACAACAAAGATCTGTCCTGCAAAATACCATAAACATATTCAACACTAAAATTTGCCAATCTTCGACAACGACGCCAAAAACATGATGACTAAAAATTAATTCTTTGTCATGTTGTCATTAGGCAACTTGTTAGGTTGCCGATGACATATTTATATGTATATGTGCTTTGCGATAATAATAATATGCGATACTACGTTCTAAATGATGTATATGGTGATGCTTAGATTTTTTCGTAGTATGCGTTCGTATAGTGTTCGCGTGTCACAAGTTTTCTTACGTAGGAACCAAGTATAATTCCAATGCAAGTTTCTTAAAGTGATCTGAGGTTGAACACGGGGATTGCGGTGATTAGTGTGATACTGATGTGGTATATGGACCGGTAAACAAAATGAATAATGAATTGGTTTGAGAAAAGTAAAATGCGATAAGCAGTAAAATGCGATAACAAAGTAAAGCGATGATAAATAAATTGAGGTAGAGTAAATTACGATGATAAGTAAAGTGCGGTGAAATAAATTGTGGTGATAAAATAAATGAATAAATGATTAAATATACAAGTTGAGGACTGGCTGTGAAGATGTGCAAAAGTATATGATGAATGCGGTGGCAAGTCTTGTGAAATGAGTCAAAAAGAGAATGGGTTGAGGGAAAGGACATCGCAAGTTCATCAATCTTGTTGACGATGTAACTAAGGTTCCGCTTTCCCTTGACTTACACCTTTCAGTGATCGGCCGCGTTCCCAAATGTCTATGGTAAAACAGGGATGAACGTGGTGAACGCAAGGTTGTTTCCATCTCTGGAAATACTTCTTTTTGCTTTAGTTAACGCATTATTCCAACCTTCTTTTGAGAGGCAGAATAACATCTTCACTTCTGCTCTCACAAGTGAAGAGACTGCTGAGCACGCATTAACTAGACTTGGCCGATTTCTTCAACAAAGATTAACTTACTCGCTTAATCCTTCCCGTTTACCCTGGGGGATTAGTTACACATGATGAAGAAAATGGATGATGAATGTATGGAGAAGAACAGAGAAATGACGATGAATACGATAATGATATTAAAATTTAGAGATATGCGTTTGTTACAGATAGTGAATGAAAGATTAGAGATGAACACAGTAGACGAATAGAAAATGAGAACAAATACAGAAAGAGTGTCAATGTCTTAATACGGATCCCGATCGGAGATGATTTGCTTGTCGGCATGTGGTAGGAATGGCATGGAGAATTTCCCTCTCAGGCTTGTTTTCTAGGTAGTAGTGATCTTTTGCACAGAGCTTCTTCTTCGGGAATGGAAATAATTGCTTGCTTCAGAGACTTACCTCTCGGTCTTGTCTTGTCTTTCTCCCCAAATTTCTATAAATTGTCTCTTCAGACCAGCCTCCTTTCTTTGAATTTGATGTAGCTATTTATAGACCTTGGTACCTTCTGCATCAGTGGTCCCGCTCTGAAAAGCTGATAATTCCTGCCATGGCTTGGTGGAAACGTCTGCTCTGCTCCACATTCAATTTTTTAGAATCATACAACAGAAAAGCTGTACAATGTCAGAAGTCCTTGCGAATGCGTCGCTCTTTACATCTACGATCGATTGTTGCATGCGATGTAATTTTTTTCATCTTTTATCGATTACCACATGTGGTGGAAATGCGTTGATCGTTTGAGTCCATGATCGATCGTCGCATGCGTTGCAATTGCGTTGTTCATTTTCGTTCTCGATTGACTGCCGCATGCAATGCGAATGCGTTGTTCTTTTTGTCCTCGAGTGATTGTCGCATCCGGTGACCTGTTTCCTACAAAAAAAAGACTTAGACATTCCATTTTGTCATCGCAATGGGGTTAGCGTGTGTGCTTACGACACTACAATTTTTGCGTTTCTAAGCCAATTTCTATACGGTCGATGCAACTTTTCCCTCTTTTTGCCGTGTAATCTAAATAAAATGGTATAAATAACTTGTATTTCTACAAGTTATCATTTGGCCTTGAGACACCTTTGCTTGTGTCCCCGTATGGATGGCATTTTCATGAATTTTTACTCAAAATCCAAAAATGGATAAGATTGCTTTATTTTTTTCCCCAAATCGGTTTTTTCCTACGGTTTAGCCCATTGGAGCGGAACTCTATAACCTAAAATGGAGGGTTACACTTACAAGAAAATGTTAAGTTAGCATTTTTTGGATTAAACAATGGTGATTAATAATTATAGGAATAAGAGTTATTTTGCTATAATAACTAACTGAGATTATCTCAATTCAGTGAAGGGGTAACTGATTGCCCTACGGTGGCTTTTACCTTGCACATTGAAGCATCATTGTAAATAGATGTCACATAGGGTACATAGTTTTTGTTAAATTGATTGGTTGTTTAAATGGGTAATGTGTTTAGTAACTAATATAAATAAATTGTATGTTTTCATAAATTTCATTATGATGAGTGCTACTTTAAACCTTCATTCCATTGATAAGTTAAATAGTGATAATTATACAAGCTGGAAAAATACTATCAATACTATACTAATTATCGATGACTTGCGATTCTTCCTGGTTGAGGAGTGTCCTCAAGCCCCAACTGCCAATGCATCCCAAAATGTTTGGGAGGCATTTGAGCAATGGGTTAAGGTGAATGAAAAGGCTAGAGTGTATATCTTTGCTAGCTGTCTGAAGTTTTAGCCAAGAAGCATGAGCCCATGCTCATGATCTGTGAGATCATGGAGTCCTTGAGGGGAATATTTGAACAACTATCCACACAACTCAAGCACGACGCTCTCAAGTTCATCTTCAATGTTCGGATAAAATTAGAGAAGTTAGTTCGTGAACATGATGATCCACTTTAAAATTGTTGAGATGAATAGGTTTATCATCGATGAGGCTAGTCAGGTTAGATTCATCTTGGAAACTTTACCTGAAACTTTTCTTCAGTTCGTAATAATGCTATCATGAATAAGCTTGAATACAACTTGACTACCCTGCTCAATGAGCTATAGACTTACCAGTCCTTGATGAAAGTCAAGGAACAGAAGGGTGTGGCAAACATTGTCTCATCCTCCAAAAAGTTCCACAAAGGTTCAACCTCTAGAAGGAAGTCAGTACATTCTTCTTTCGACACCAAAAAGTGGAAGAGGAAGAAAGGAGGTCAAGGGAAAGCTAACCTTGTTGTTGCCCATAAAGGGAAGAAGGCCAAGGCTGCAAAGGAATATGTTTCCATTGCAACCAGGAGGGACACTAGAAGAGGAATTGTCCCAAATATTTGGCAGAAAAGAAGAAGGCTAAACAAGGTAAATATGATTAATTTATGTTGGAAACTTGTTTAATGGAGAATGATGATTATGCCTAGATAATTGATTCATGTGCCACTAACCATGTTTATTCTTCATTTCAGGGAATTAATTCCTAGCGGCAGCTAGAGACTAGTGAGATGATGATAAGAGTTTGAACTGGGCAAGTTGTCTCAGTTATGACAATGGGAGGACTCTGTTTATGTTTACAAAAATCATATATTTTGTTAGATAATGTATATGTAGTTTCTGATTTAAAAAGAAAATTGATTTATATAAAATGTTTGTTAGAACAATCATATAGTTTAAATTTTATAGTGAATAAATCATTTATTTACAAAAATGGTGTTGGAGTTTAAATTTTATAGTGAATAAAGTGTTTATTTACAAAAATGGTGTTGATATTTTTTTTTTTTTTTTAAAACTTAGAGAGTAATCTTTATATGCTAAGGCCGTTAGCATCTAAGGCTCTTCTTAATACTGAAATGTTCAAAACTGTTGTAACTCAAAACAAAAAAGAAAAAGTTTCTTCTTAAGAAAATGTCCAACTTTGACACTTACTATTAGGTTGAAGGGAACTGTGAAGTCCATTGTGGAAGCGAGATCGTCCCAATTTCATTTTTATAGAATAAAGTTACAGAATATTTAAATTATGCATAAAAAAAAAATTATAGCATGCTAAGGAGGGGATAAGGTAATTAGGGAAGAAAAAACAACTTACCCTTGAAGAACCAATTCTTTGCGAGATCCCTCTTTGATCCCATCACGAACTCTTCGTCTGGAACTTGATCTCCAAAATGCAACAACACAAGTTTTGGCCACTACCACAAATGTGCCTCCTATATTCTTCTTATGGGATGAGAATAAGAAGAAGTGGTGGGCTTTGCTATGATTTTGGGAAGAGGGAGAGAATTTTGAGAGAGGGAGAAGAAAATTGTTTCTTCTCTATGTTCTTGGGAGTAATTACATAGAGATCACACAAAGACTCTCACTTCCGTGAAGAAGATGAAGAAGATGACAAAAACTGAACTACTCATTCTTCACACATGTCTGATTGAGAGAAAATTAGAGAGAGGGAGTTGTAACTCACTCTCTTTAATTTTAAAATTAAAATAAATTTAATTTAATTAATAAATCTCTATATATATAATTACTAACTTATTATATGTATATATAACAATATGTTATATCAAATATAACACATAACCTATAGTTTTCATATTGTATCAAATACAATATAACCTATAGTTTTATTTCTCTTAGTGCATGGTATTTAATATAAATCACATTTGTACTAAATTTAATTATATGAATCTCAATCATATAATTAGTATTTGAATCACATTCAAATACTTAATTCCTCTAAAAATGAACTTTATACTATAATGTATCAAATAAATTATATTAATTATATCATATATAATTAATTCTCTCAATTAATTTGAACAATTAAAATTAATCCAAAATTAGTTCTCAATAATCCATGTTGAGCTACAGAGGGGACCTTATGGACATGTAGATTGAAGCTCTAATGGTACTTGAACAATTAATTAAACTTCTTTAATTAAATTATTCAACATCCATTAACTACCTGTCACTCCACTAAAGACCGAAAATTGTACTCTTCGCACTATAGATATATTTCTCTGTCTATTGGATATAATCCATCAATAGAGCATTGACCTTTCACAAATTGCTCGTAAGTATATGTGGGTCAAAATTACCATTTTGCCCCTGTAGTTACATCTAACTCCTTAAGTACCACTAATCCATCTAATGAACAATAAATCATAGTCCAACTATTACCAAATCCCTCTCGGGCCAAGAGACGGTGTGGCCACATTGTTCAAGCCCCGAAATCAACCCTTAAGGGAGCCATTTATCTACTTACCCCGATATTGGGTAATAAGTGAATTTTGTCTTGTGTAGCTGTGTTCCCAGCTCCTCAATCAGACGAATCCCCAAAATGGTAGGCATATTGAGTCAGCGATCTAGTCACTCTCACCTATTTAATTCAAAGGGCTAACTTCATAGGCTTGTTCACAACACACTCTTTGTATAGTATACCCCCGCTCACATATCTCCACATGATGGATCAGGATCAAATCATTTGTTGTACTTTACAACACTTGTATATCTACAAAGCGAGCCGTAACAGTAGTGTCACCAGAATGAGGTACCCAACCTTATCATTTAGGTTATCATTTAAACATGATCCACCTGTATGTCTCTACATACATGTTTAAATTACATAGAATAACCTAGGATCTTTGTTTATTGGATTGAGTGTATGCTCATAAAATAACAATTATTTTAGTAATAACAATTTGTTTATACAAAGTTTACAAACTATGAGAATACAAGAGAGATTTAGGACACCAATCTCAACATAGGTCACATTCATCTCAATAGGATTGAGAGATTAGTTAAGCACGAACTTCTATGTGAGTTAGAAGAAAATTGTTTACCTGTATGTGTGTCATGCCTTGAAAGCAAAATGACTAAAAGACCTTTTACTGAAAAAGGTCACAGAGCCAAAGAATATTTAGAACTTGTACATTCGGATCTTTGTGGTTCTATGAATGTTAAGGCAAGAGGACAGATTGAATATTTCATCACCTTCACAGATGATTATTCAAGGTACGAGTATGTTTAATTAATGTAATATAAGTCTGAAGCCCTTGAAAAATTCAAGGAATACAAAGCTGAAGTTGAAAATGCGCTGAGTGAAATAATAAAGACGCTTTGATCTGATCGAGTTGGAGAGTATATGGATTTAAAATTCCAAGACTATTTAATAGAACAGGAAATTGCATACCAACTCTTGGAACTTAGTACACCTTAGTAGAATGATGTATCAAAAAGGAGAAATCGAACCTTGTTCGACATGGTTCGGTCTATTATTAGTTATGCTTATTTGCTTGATTAGTTGTATGATTATGTAGTATAGATTGTAACCTATATTTTGAATTATGTTCCATCTAAAAGTGTTTCTGAAATACCCTTGGAATTATGAAATGGTCATAATAGTAGTTTATGCCATTTCAGGATTTGGGGTTGCCCAGCACACATGCTTGTGGCTAATCCTAAGAAATTGGAACCTCGTTCAAAATTGTACCTATTTATAAGTTACCCTAAAGGAATGAGAGGTGGTTACTTTTACAATCCTAAAGATAATAAAATGTTTGTGTCGATAAACACTACATTTTTAGGAGAGAACCATATTAGGGAGCACAAACTGTGCAGTAAGATAGTATTAAATGAACTTTCCAACAAAACCACTAAACCTTCAACAAGAGTTGTTGAAGAGCCTAGTACATCAACAAGAGTTGTTAATGTTGGTTCATCTAGCAGATCACATCCACGTCAATCGTTGAGGGAGCCTCGACGTAATGGAGGATTTTGAACCTGCCTATTCATTATATGGGTTTAACAGAAACCCTAGTCGTCACATCTGATGGAAAAGTTAAGGAACCATTGTCTTATAAACAGTCAATGGAGGATGTAGACAATGATGAATGGATCAAAGCTATGGATCTCGAAATGGAGTCTATGTACTTCAATTCATTTTGGGATCTTGTAGACCAATTTGATAGTGTAAAACCTATAGGTTGCAAATGGATTTACAAGAGAAAAAAGGGTATAGATGGTTAGGTGCAAACCTTCAAAGCTAAACTAGCGATAAAGGGTTATACCCAGGTTGAGGGAGTTGACTATGAGGAGACTTTCTCACCTGTTGTCATGTTAAATTCTATCTGGATACTCCTATCCATTGCCTCATATTATGACTATGAAATTTGACAAATGGACGTCAAGACTGCTTTTTCTAAATGGTAATCTTGAGAAGACCATTTACATGCAATAACTAGAGGGATTCATCACCCAGGGTCAAGAACAAAAATTTTGCAAGCTAAATCTGTCCATTTATGTACTGAAATAAGCTTATGATTTTTAAAATATAAGGTTTGATACTGAGATTGAATCTTTTGGCTTTAATCAAAATGTTGATATACCTTGTGTATACAAGAAAATCATTAACAATTCAGTGCCTTTCTTAATGTTATATGTAAATGATATCCTACTCATTGGGAATGATGTAGGTCTACTGATTGATATAAAATTATGGTTGGCGACCCAATTCCAAGTGAAAGATTTGGGGGAGGCGCAATTTATTCTCGGTAATCAGATCAGGGATCGTAAGATCAAATCATTAGCCTTGTCTCAGGCATCATACATTGACAAGCTGCTTGTCAAGTATTCAATGCAAAACTCCAAAAAAGGTTTGCTACCTTTCAAGCACAGAGTTCTCTTGTCCAAGGAACAGTATCCCAAGACACCTCAAAAAGTTGAGAAGATGAGATGGATCCCCTATGCATCGACTATTGGTAGCTTGATGTTTGCAATGTTATGTACTAGACCTGACATTTGCCATGTAGGGGGGATAGTTAATAGATATCAATCTAATACATGATTAGATCACTGGACCGCAGTTAAAACAATCCTTAAGTATCTTAGGACAATGAGGGACTACATACTTGTGTATGGGTCTAGGGATTTGATCCTTATAGGATACACTGACTCTGATTTTCAAACTGATAGGAATTCTAGAAAATCCATTTCAGAATCAGTGCTTACTCTTAATAAAGAAGCTGTAGTCTAGAGAAGCACTAAGTAGGGGCACATTGCTGACTCCACTATAGAGGCAGAATATGTAGTGGCTTGTGAAGCTACCAAGGCATTTGTTTGGCTTAGGAAATTCTTTATTGATCTGGAAATTGTTTCAGACATATCAAGTCTCACCACTCTTTAATGTGATAATAATGGTGCTGTGGCTAATTCAAAGGAATCCAAAAGTCACAAGCGTGGAAAGCACATTAACTGAAAGTATCATTTGATACAGAAGATTATGCATAGAGGGGACGTAATAGTCATAAAATCCGCTTGCACAACGTTGCTGAATCCATTTATGAAGGCCCTCACAACTAAAGTGTTTGAGGGTCACCTGAAGAATCTAGTTTGTGAGATAGGGCATATTTAGTTTATGGCATGTGGGAGATTTTACTGGACGCGTATTATATGTCCTAGTTTCTTGTTTTTTGTACTATGTACTGGATTGTACTTTTATTATGTACACCCCATTAGCTTAAAGACAAGCGGGAGATTTTTGGGGTTGATGCCATAAATCTGGTGATCTTGTAGTTTGTAATTGTATTGTATAAACTTTTTATTTATCTAATAAAATATGAGGTATTTTATTCGACATTTAGTTGCATTAACTCATAAAAATCAATAAACTAAGATCCAGGGTTATCTTCTGTAACTTAAACATGTATGTGAAGGCATATAGGTGGATTATGCTTAAGTGATAACCTAAATGGTCTATAGTGGATGAATAAAATTGGATACCTTATCCTTGTGACACTATGAATACAACTTGCTTTGTAGTTGTTACAATTGTTGTAAAGTGCTACAGAGGATCTAATCCCGATCATTCATGTAGAAACGTGTGAGCAGGGGAATTCTATACCAAAATTTTGTATAAGATTGGACAATGAAATGAATAGTCTCTTTGTATAACAACGTTGCTAGTAGAGACTTACATTTCATCAAGATTAGGATAGGTGACTTGACCTGAATCATGAGTGAGTTGTAAACTCCTGCCTATGAAGGAAATCTTTTGATTTGCATGGGTGAGAGTAACCAGTTTCGCTGACTCAATATGACTACCATTTTGGGGATTTGTCTGATTGAGGAGCTCGGAACGCAGCTACACAAGAAGAAATTCACTCATTCCCTACTGCTATGATAAGTAGAGAAGTTACTCTTTTAAGAGCTAGTTCCGGAGCTTGAACAATGTTGCCCCACAATCTCTCCTGGCCTAATAATGGGCAGAAATGCACGTTATTACAGTGCTAAGTTATTAAAAAATGAAGGTTTGCGTTGATAAAATATGTAAGATTGCGTCCAAAAAGCATTAAGTTCATAACATTGCGGTCACATGCGTCCATCGCATGAAAACAGTTAACTTGTGTATTTTTCTGCAGAATATGCGTTGACGCAAGGCGAAAAATGCGATCACAAGAAATCAATGGTCGAACGCAACGTCTGCTGAAGAAGGATTACCGCATAGATATGGCGCAACTTGGTGGGCGCATCTGGGCGAAAAGTATAATAAATCATGATGGGACAGAAAGCTGATGACGGTCGAGTCCGAATTAAGTTGACAAGCCACTAATGAACTATTGTAGCAAGTACACTAAGATTTTTGGTGACAAATATTCGGCGCATCAGATAGAGAATTAATGTCATCCCATCAGTGCAATCATGAGAGAGAAGATGCCTTTCACCCTGAAGCTCTATAAATACCGAAAGAAACCTTTAGTAAAGGAGTTCGAATAGTTAGAGAATTTTCCCTTAGATAGAATAGCCTTGTTCATAGTTTTCCTTTTTACTTAGAAGGTGGAGCGAGAGAAGGGAAGAGACGCTGGAAGATCGCTCTGGGCAACTCGAGAGAGAACCTAGAGGCATGGGAAGCAGAAAGAGGGCCGACTCTCGCGAGAGTGAGACTATCTTTTGAACAGAGTAGAAAAGACAGTGTAAAAGCCTTGGGAAGCAAGAGATTGCTACCAGGCTCTTTATTCTCATCTTGCATTGTTATTTTGTATTTCAACTCTATGTTTATAAAATGGAACTTGCTATTCTACATCTACTCACTCTCTTAAAAGCACGCATGAGTAGCTAAATTTATCGAATGGGTTGAGAAGAAGTAAGCTAACATGACCTAGGATCTTCATTGCATGTGATTATCTTGTTTTATGCTGTGCCCAACACCCCTTTAGAGATACTTGAGAGAGAGTCTAAAGAAAGAACCTAAGACTTGAGAGAGCTAGGTTAGAATCTAGACTCGAGAGAGCAAGATTAGATCTGCATAAGCGAGAGATAAGAACTTAGAGATAAGCTCTGTTTGCCAACATGCATCACATGTACCCTAGAGATAGGTTATGATATTGTGGTCACCTTATTTTTGTGTGTGTCATGTTGTCATCGTATAAATAAGAATAGAGGCTTATGTGTAGGTCTTATAGGCTTATCACTTATATTGCATGCGTTCTAAACTTAGAAGCTATAGCATTTGCGTTGAGAGATGACTCGCTATTGTATGTGTGTTGCATGATCGCATAACATGAATGCATAACATGAACGCATCCTAGGAAGTGTTAGTTGAAACCCTTCTCAACCCATTCCCCTGCATATTCATCGCATCTTCTGTATTATCAACTCTTTTCATAACTCCACTACGTAGATTTATTTTATACTGCAAACAACAACCCAAAACAACTATTTGATTTATTGGTTATCGCAAAGTCTTCTTAGAAATTATCACTACATATCATTTTCCCTAGTCCTTGAGTTCGACCCTGGACTTACCAGGAAACTCAATGGGATTTATACTTGGATTCCACTGAGAAAACTTATTACTCAATGCATTTTCATCACCGCATTTCATTCCATTGTTTCATCACATAAAATAACGCACCATGGCTCAAGAGGGGTTCGATTATAGTTGGACTATAACTTATTGCTCATTAAAGGGATGAGTGGCACTTAAGAAGTTAGATGTAACTATATAGGCGAAACGGTAATTTTGGCTCAATTGTACTTACAAGCAATTTGTGAAGGGTCAACACATTGTTGATTGATTATATTTAATGAATACAACAATTTATCTATAGTGCGAAGAGTGTAGCTGTCGGTGTTTAGTGGAGTGATCGATGGTTAATGGAAGTTGATTAATTTAATTAAAGAGTTTAATTAATTAATCAAATATCATTGGAGTTTCAATCTAAAGGTCTATAAGGTCCCCTTATTAGCTTAATTGGGATTAAAGAGAATGAAATTATTTTGGATTGATTTGAATTGTTCATATTAAAAAAGAGAATTAATTATATAAGATATAATTAATACAATTTTTATATATATATAATATAAAGTTTTATTTGAGAGAAAATGAATATTTGAATATGGTTCAAATATTAAAATTAATATGAATTTGATTCATATTAAACACTATAGATTAAATGAGAGAATATTAAACTATGGGTTATATTATATGTGATATAATATAAACTATAGGTTATATATTATATTAGATATAATATATATTTTTTTAATATATGATATTAAATTAGTTATATATATAATTACTTAATTAAAGGAAAGTTAGTTTTTGTCTGATTAAATAATTTAGTTATTAGGGAAGGGAGTTAATTGATAACTTTTCCCTTTCCCCATTATTCTCTTATTAACTAACATATGGAAGTGGGAAGGGTTGAATCTTTCTTCTTCCCCTTCCATTATAGTATAAATATAGGTTTACATTACTCTCTCATGATATAGAATTTTATCCCTTACAAATTGATCTTAAAGCCCACAAACTCTCATTGATTCTCTACACTTCGAAAATATCGAGGTTTCCATGTGGTTGTGTTCTAAACTTAGAGATTCGTAGCTGCATTTTTCTGGTTGTTGGAGATTTTGAAGGGAATTCGTAGAGTTCGTTACTTCAAGAAGAATGTGAAGAGTTTGAGTCTTTAAAGGTGAGTGATCTTCCGTTCTTCTCTTCCTCTTCATTTTTTATGTGATAGCATGCTGAATTATATCAAATGTTTATGTTCCCATTCTCTTTCTAATTATATGTTATGTAAAATAATTTTGGGATATCGATCCTTTCTGCACAGAGTGTCATCCACTCTTTCAAGTTGTCCATTAGTGGATCAATGGGATTTAAGACGTATGAAGTAATTACATGTGTAAAATGGTAATTAACCCACCTATAACTATGAGCAATTCGTAAAGGGTCGTCTGACTAGTAATGGTTATATCCATGAACATAAAATATTCTACAGTGCGAAGAGTGCAACTGTGGGTTTTAATGGAGTGATACATAGATGATGAATGTTGATTAATATGTATAATTGGAACTTCTAATCGATAGGTCTATTAGCTCTCACTGCTAGCTCTGTAAGGGTAAAACAAGGATTATTTAGTTTTGAGAGAACTTGAAATATTCAAATTATGGGGGAACTTATGTTAATTGTATATGATGCAATTAATATAATGTGTGTATATATATTATATTATAAAATTAATTTTGAATGAGATTCAAAATAAAACTATATAACATGAGAGAATAATGTACTTGAATAAGATTCAAATATTTAATAATATGAATGAAATTCATATTAAAAATATAGGATAAATTTAATATGAATGAGATTCATATTAAATCTATATGTTAAATTCAATATGAATGAAATTCATATTAAAACTATAGGTTAAATTTAATGTGAATGAGATATGCATATAAATTAAATATATGATATTTAATTAATATTAATTAATTGAATTAATTAAAAAGTATTTAATTTAATTTAATTTAATTTAATAAATTAAATAATAACTCCCAATAGTTACAAGGGATTTACGTGAGTGAGTGAGGTAAGTTAACTCCCCTCTCTAGTTATGCAAAAGGAGTACTTTGCATTTGAAAGAACACAGATGAACTGTCCTTCATATCTTTCACTCTCAATTCTCTCTCTATCTCTTATCACTCTCATAAACATTGTAGAGAAAGAGTTTCTCTGTAAAGTTAAAAATAAACTTTTCTATTGTGTTCCAAAAGAGGTTCCCACAAACCTAATCCTTGCCGAAGATAGCGGGGAAGGCTTACCGATGGATTCTAAGATCGGGATTGAAGAGGTTTTGAACACAGTGAAGAACTAGAGAAGATTGAAGAGTTGTCTTCAAAGGTATTTTCTTTTCCCTTTAAATTCTTCACCGTAAAGCATGGTTAGTTTAAATTATGTTTAAACTGTTGGGGAAATTGCCATAAATCTCGTTGTTTATAAAGTATAAACAAAATTCATTTATTTAATAAAATAAGGAGTTATTTTATTTGACATTTAGAATTGTGTTACTCAATCCAACAGATTCGAGATTATTTAATGTAACTGAAATATGTATGTGGTAGACATACAGGTGGATCATGTTTAAGTAATAACCTAAATGGTTTGTAGTATATGGATAAGGTTGGGTGTATTATCCTGGTGATACTATGAATACGATCTACTTTGTAATTGTTACAATAGCTGTAAAGTGTTACAGCTATTTAATCCTAATCATTCAGGTGGAGACATGTGAGTGGTGGTATCCTATACAAAGAGTTTATATAAGACCGGACAGCAAAATGATTACTCTATCTTTATAAAGTCGTTATTTTAAGAGATTTACATTTCAATAGGATGACTATAGGTGACTCGTCCTTAATTCTGAGTGAGTCAACCTGTCTATGAGGGAAATCATTTGATCTGTAAGGGTGAGAGTGGCCAGATTCGTCGACTTAATAAACTTACCAATTTGGAGATTTGTTCGAGTAGAGAGCTGAGAACATAGCCACACAAGATGCAATTTACTCCTTTCCATTTTTAGTGTAAGTAGATAAATTTCTCCCTTAAAGGTTGATTTTGGGTCTTGAACAATGAAGTGCTTCGCCTTCTTACTGGCCAAAGAGGGGTCTAGTTTATTGTTGGAGAATAACTAATTATACATTAAAGGGATCAATGGTACTTGAGAAGTTAAATGTAGCTAAAGGGGTAAAACACTAATTTGACCCAGCTATAGTTATGAGTGGTTCGTGAAGGGTCGACTTACTATTGATTGATTATTACTGTGGACATAGAAATATATCTATAGTGTGAAGCATGTAACTGTTAGTCTTTAGTGAAGTGAATTACAATTAATGGTTGTTGATTACTTTAATTGAAGAGTTTAATTAATTAATCCTATATCATTAGCTTCTAATCTATAGGTCCATAAGGTCCCCTAGCTAGCTCAGTAAGGATAAAATAAAGAATAAATGGTTTTAGAATAATTTGAATTGTTCAAATTATTTAAGGAAATTTTTTTATTAATACATTATAATTCATAGTTAATTATAAATATGATTTATAATTAATACTATGTATAAGTGAAATAAATCTTTGAATAAGATTCAAATTAATGTAATGTATGTTGGTAGATTATAGTTAATTATAAATGTAAATTATAATTAATAAGAGAGATAAATGTTCGAATGAGATTCAAATTAATATAATGTATATTGATACATTATAATATATAGTTAATTATAAATATGATTTATAATTAATTCTATATAATACATGAGAGTAATATTTTTAAATAAGATTTAAATATTGATATATGAATGTGATTCATATAAATACTATCAATTAAAATTAATATGAATGAGATTCATGTTAAAGTTATAGGTTATGTGAGAGGATGTCGTTTGAGTATGATTTAAATGACAAAACCATCTTTGTTTCTCGTTGTAACTTAGAGTGGATATTGACACATCCTTTGTCTTTGACAAAGAGATTGATGGCGAAGATTCCTAGGCCGGAACAAAAGGATTTAACAATGATGATTCACCTTTGTAGAATCGCTTACCCTGCTGCTTGAACCCAATGCCACGCTTATTAGAAACCTACTTGCCAGAAGACATAATCATGTTCAGATCATCAATGCTTGAGTTCATCATGCGAATAGACTTTGACATTGATTCAAGTTTAAGTTATGACACCTTCAACTCTTTCATCAGCTTTGAAATGGTGCTTAATAGACATCGATTATCTTCATGTAATTTTTCTATTCTCTCATTTTCAATTTTCAAGACTTTAGAGTCCTCCATCTATAGTTGATAGACTTCTTTAAGAGATAAGTTCTTAGAGGTAATTTCATTTTGTTATGTTTCCTTTTCTGCTATAGAAAAACATTCATTAGAATGATTGATCACATTAGAACATGCAATATGAACGGCCTGTGAATGATCGATATACTGATTATGGTTAAAATAGACAGAAATACATCTACAGTGAGGAGAGTGCAACTATAAAGCTATAGTGGTATGTCTTGATAGTTAACGAATAATAATTAAATCAGTTTAAAGAGTGCAACCAATTAATTACAAATCGTTGGAGCTCATGATCTATAGGTCTATTAGGTTCCTCTACTGACTCATAAATTGGATTAACGAATTGAATATTTTAGATGAGATTTGAAATTAGGGTTATGAATTTGAAATGTTCAAATTCGATTTAGGGTTTCAATTAATTGTATTTGATACAATTGAAATGTTTAATTTTATCAAAATCAAATGAAATTGGAGAATCAATTAATATTTAAATTATGATTTAAATGTTAATTTAATATTAATTAAATGAAATTGAATTCATTATAGCGGAATTGGTGTTTTATTAATTTAATATTAAGATGCTAAATTAATTAAATTAGTTTTATTAATTAATTGAATTAATTATAAAAACTAAAATTTAAATAAATTAGTTATTTAAATACAAAATTATTTTAATCAATTTGATTGATTAAATTAAAATAATATTAAAGAAGTCATAGTGGATTTTTCCAAAATTAGAAAAACCACTATGGTGATTAAGGAGCTTAATCACCCAATTCCGCTTTGATTCCAATAAATTTCTGAAGCAGATGCTGGCTGCCATGCATTCCATCTCCTTACATGTATTTGAGCTTTTAAATTGAAGCTCAATGTTGAGTAACTAGCATGCAAGTTGAGACTTACACCAAAAGGTTGATGATATAGAAACCCACCTGCCCTCTCTTAAATTCACCTAAATCCAGCTCAATTTGAGTATTTGCACCACATAATCCTTACTTGAGATTAGTAGAAAAGTTCTTGGTGGTGGTCTACTTGAAGATTCAAGCTCAAATTTGTTGAGTTCTTGCTGAATTAGTGGAGTTTTAATCAAAGGTAATGTATAACTCAAACCCCTTTGTAATATAGTTATGAGCAGCATGGTTTAAACTCAAATTAAGTGTAGTCAGAGTGCTTATTGATTCTGATTTCTTTCGTTGCATGTTATCTAACTCTATCAATTACTGTTGATATTGCTAATGTCCTTGAGATGGGAAGACACATAGTTTCCACGAGATACTGAATGTCTGTCACATCATCTAAGAGCTTTACCAAACTGCTTTGCCATAAGGAAAATTTATTCAGCTAGATTTTCATAAGTTTCTTTGTTCTTGCTCTTAGAAATTTCATTGTTCACTGACAATTGTAGTGCAATTCCCTTGGACTTCTTCTCAAGTTCGAAGAGATCCAAATAGTTCATCAACTTTCATGTTGGCAATATCATGCGCCTCTCCAGTAGCTATGACCTTTATGTGAATCATTTAGGTAAGGAGCGCAAAACTGTTCGAACAAGCTTCTCCTCTGAAATTTTCTCTCTGAGGGCAAAAGATTCATTGGCAATGTCTAAAAGATGCACGCTAAACTCTGCAATAGTTTCATCATCAAGCATCTTCAGAGATTCAAATTTGGTCGTCAAGAGCTGCAGTCTTGACATCTTCACCTTAGATGTTCCTGAGGGATCTCATATCTTAGAGTTCCATGAGCATGTTCGGATCGCTCCGATCTCACCGTGATTGAAATATAACATTAAACATTCAACACATATAGTTATGCAAATAAACTCTAATTAACGGCATGCTACGAACAACAAAATCATAAAGGAAAGAGTTCCATACCAGTTGAAGACTATCTTCAATCTTCGACACTCCAACGCAGCGAAACCCTCCAAGTGTTCTACCAATGCTCGACGAAAAACGTCGACTGTAGCAGCACGAACAATGCGAACTCAAAGGGTAGGCTTTGGTGAATTTGGTAGAGGATGGAGGAAATACGAATCATGTAGGCGATAAGCAAGTGGGAGGGAAAACAACGCTATCGCATAGCAGAAGTGCTTATCGTCTAGAGGAGCTACACGATCGTGTAGGATTTGATGAACGATCGTTTAGGAAAAGGTATACGATCGTTTAGCTAAATCGGTACACTATACGATCATTTAGAGAAGCTATCTGATCGTGTAAGCGAGAGTGTGTGATCGTTTAGTGCGAGGTGGACGATTGTTTAGGCGGAGAAGCGACTATCATATAGGCTCTCGAGCGATCATTTTCTTTCACCAACGCACACTTCACGAAATCTTTTGGGCGAATGATGACGAACGATCAAAATGAAAACCTTTTTCATTTTAGTTCATCGTTACATTAACCAACGCTCCTCATTAACCCACGTCCAAACGTGATTTTTGGCATAATTATCTTATAATTAACCAATTAATTAATTAATATAATCATATTATATTTTTATCCTATAGTTTGATATCACATATCTACTATAGTATTTTCTTCTCTACTTGATATAAATCATATTTATATCTAATTTCCTCCAAAATAATGTATCTCATACATTTAGCCAATTATATCATATATAATTAACCAGTCCAATTATATCATATATAGTCGAACTTCCTCTTGTCAATTTGAACATTTCAAATTAACCTAAATACTGGTTCTCGACTTTATCCAAGCTACCCAGGGACCTAATGGATCTGTGGCTCGAAGCTCCAACGGTACGTGAATAGTTGACTAAACTCTTTAGCCACGAGATCCATCATTCGTTAACTGTCAAGCATTCCACTAAAGACCAACAGCTGGACTCTTCTTATCACAGATATATTTCTGTGTCTATCGGATATAACCAATCATGAGTACGATGACCCTTCATAGATGCTCGTAAGTACAACTGAGCCAAATTACCGTTTTCCCCTGTAGTTACATCTCACTTCTTAAGTATCACTGATTCCTCTAATGAACAATACAACATAGTCTTACCTGTCTCTTATACACATCTAGATGTGTATAAGAGACAGCTTGTTACCTATGGTCATCCTAGTGAAGTGAAGCCTTTATCATGAATGGTGTTATATAACGAGACGTTAACACTTCGTGGTCAGGTCTTATACAAACTCTTTGTATAGGATGCCCCACTTGCATGTCCCCAACACGAATGATCAGGATTAGACCTGTCTCTTATACACATCTAGATGTGTATAAGAGACAGGCACCACATCGTTCAAGCCCCGAAATCAGCCCTTAAGGGAGCCATCTATCTACTTACCCCTGCCTTAGGGAATGAGTGAATTCAATCTTGTGTAGCTGAGTTCCCAGCTCCCAAATCAGACGAATCCCCCAAAATGGTAGGTTTGAATCGACGACCTAGCCACTCGCACCCATACAAATCAAAGGACCGCCCTCAATGGCAGGAGTTCCCAACTCACTCAAGATTGAGGTCATGTTACCTATGGTCATCCTAGTGAAGTGAAGCCTTTATCATGAATGGTGTTATATAACGAGACGTTAACACTTCGTGGTCAGGTCTTATACAAACTCTTTGTATAGGATGCCCCACTTGCATGTCCCCAACACGAATGATCAGGATTAGACCATCTGTTACAAGTCATAACACTTGTGACCATTCCACAAAGCGGGCCGCACTCGTAGTGTTACCAGGATAAGGTTTCCCTCCTATATCCATATACTATAGACCATTTTGGTTATCACTCAAGACATGATCCACTTGTATGTCACCACATACATGCTTGAGTCACATATAGATAACCAGAGATTTTATGTTTATTGGTTTGCAGTAAAGCAAATAGAACAAGTAAATGAGCAAAAACAAGATATGAAGTAAATATCATATATTAACAACACAAGCGTTCATACATACTGTTTACAAACTACAGGACACGAGACTTTAGGGCATCAACCCCAACAATTCCTTCATGAGCAACAAATCCCAAGCCTCCTTTGCTAAAACACAAGTATTGATCAACCTGAATACGTTTTATCCACTCCATTGAAGATTGCATTCAGGGCACAAGTTTCCTAACAATGCTCTATCTTCAGCTTCTATTCAATCTTTTTCAGGTTTTTGACTAATAACTCCATTTTTATCAACAAGTTGAGGAGGAGACCATCAACTCACAACAACCTTCCATGACTTACTATCAATAGATTTGGGAAAAGCAATCATTCGAGCTTTCCAATACGACTAATTCGTTTCATCTAAAACGACAAGTAATTGATCCACCTTCTCTGATCGACTCCATTGAATACTTGATGAACTATTAGTCAACCTGTTCTGATACCAATTGAAGTGGATCTAATCACATAATACAATGTCAAGCACGACGTCATAAACAATATTTATGACAAGAGAGTAACATGAAAACTAAGAGAAAAAATAACGACATAAAGATTGGTCACCCAGTTTGATGCAAAAACACCTACAACTAGGGGGCAGTATGCTCGGTAGAACAAAACTTCACTATAAATAGTTTAGCAATTACAACAAATGTACTTATCTTATAGACTCCCTCTTCAGTGAATCATGTATAGCGTCCTCTTCAATTTCAACTTAGGCTCCCCCTAAGTTTGAGCTCCCCTCACTTTCACAATAATGTTTCTTCAAGCTTTGTATGAGATCCCCTCAATACAACATACTTAGGATCCCCCTAAAAGTGAGATCCCCTCACATTTATCATATTTAGGCTCCCTCTAAACATGAGTTTTCATTATCTACAACATACTTAGGCTTCCCCTAAATAAAATATCAAATCAATCTCCTCTCGAGTTCTACAAAGTCTGCCAAACAAAAATTTTCAACAACAAATACAAAGATTCTCAATAGCAATACATGGAGGTTAAGGTTTAGACAAACTCTAAGCTGAAAACTCTCACTACACACTTTTCTAATAAGGTGACTAACCTTAAAAATGAATAAGAGTACAATATAAATAAGGCTAGCTTTGAAAATATCTTTTTGGAGTGAATAAATATTCTCTGCACGAAAAAAGGAAAGCAGGTACAAGAATCTGCAAATCACGCAGACAGATATGAAAAAGATATCTTGCAGAATCTGCTATCAGACATGTAACAATGTTTATGAAAATGTCTTTTACATGTTGCACAAGTTTTATCTATAATAAAATCAACTAGCCACACTCCAGTCTACGACCAATCACAACAGAAACAGAAAGTAGGAACACGAGATTTTATATTTGTAATTTTTATATAACTAGAAGCATATGAAAATTTAAAACTAACGGCCTAGTATCAATATATAAGTAATAATAAACAATCGATATTTTTTTATTATAATTTTATTTTTCTATTAAAAAGAAAGTTTACTTTTGCCAAACACCTTACACTTAAAAAAAATAGTTAGAAATTATAATTTTTCATATCTCATACAAAGGAAAATTATTTTAAATGACAAAATTATTCAAAAATATTAACAAATAAGAGCAAGATATTATAGTCTATCTGTGATAGACCGCGATAAACTATGATAGACTACTATTTGTGTTTATCATGACACGGATAGACACAGATAGTAGTCTATCACGGTCTATTGCAGATAGACAGTGAAATTTTACTCTATTTGTATATAATTTGATTCATTTTTCTATATTTGAATGCAATCCAAGTCTTATCCTAAAGGTTTATAGAAAATATTTTTAAATATAGAAAAATATCGTTGTTTATTAGTGATAGCCGACATCGATCTGTAAGTGATAGATACTGATAGACACTAGTAGATGTCTATTAATGTTTATCACTATTGATAGATAATAATATTTGCTATATTTCTAAATAAGTTGACCTATTTTACTATATTTGAAAACAACCTATTCTAAATTTTATAAAGAACTTTATTCAAAATTAAACAAGCATAATATAAAGTTTCACACCAAAAATTAGAAATTAGGTCAAAACTTAACAACATAATATTTGATATCTAATAAAATTCCGTTGATTTTTTCACACCAATGGATTGAGGTGCATGAAAAAGGGTTACTAATAAATTAAACCATGCAAAGCATGCAATTTATAAACTTCATTCATTTCGTTTCAATAATGCTCACATTTTCGATTAGATTTTGAAACTTTATTTTATTTATAATTAATTTTCTACCTTGGCTTTATATAGTTTAAAAATATTTAGAAAAATTCTCCACACATATATTAGAAAATATTTTTTTTTCTCAACAAATAACAATTAAGGAATAATATCTTTTTGGTCCTAAGGTTATGACTCTAGTTTCTAGTGGGTTCCTGGATTTTAAAATGTTATATATTTAGTTCTTAAGTTTTGAGTTTTGTTTCAATTTTAGTCCCTAAGTTTGAAAATGTTATAATTTTTCCCTTAAAAATTTGAGTTTTGTTTCAATTTGGTCCATGGATTTCAAGATTTTATATTTTTAACTCCAATTTTTCATTAAATACTTACTTTCAATCATTGACATCAATTTCTATTAATTAATTAATTAGAAATAAAATTTTAAATTTATTTTTAAAAGTGATGAAAATAGTGAAACTTAATTAATTATAATTATTTTAATAATTTTTAATTTATTAACATAAGTTAACTTCAAAAGACGGAAAGTGAATATTTAGTGAAAAATTAAGGTTAAAAGTGTAAACCTCAAGACAACAGGACCAAATTGAAGCAAAATTGAAATACCAAGGGTAAAATTGTAGCATTTTGAATCCTAGGGACTAAATTAAAACCAAACTCAAAACTTAAGGACTAAATATGTAACATTTTGAAACCTATGGACTAAATAGAAACTAGACCCAAAACCTAGGGACCAATACTAGATAATTATTTTTCCCTAATAATTATCGTATTGTCATTTTTATTGGGAAAAGACCTCCTACTTCTACCGCAGGAATAAGTAGAAAAATACTAGAGAAATTAAAAGAAAGCAATAAAATCTGACAATACAAAATTTTACGTGGAAAACTTCCAACTTTGAGAAAAACCACAGCCCACCGGAAAGAAATCACTATGTGAAAAATTGTTACAATTGTTGAGGTTAATGCCCTAACTCTCGTAGGGTTCTGTAGTTTGAATTGTATTGTACAAATATTTTATTTTAATAAAATATGAGATATTTTATTTGACATTTAGTAGCATTAAACCCACAAACCAATAAACTAACATCCAAGGTTATCATCTGTAACTTAAACATATATATAGAGACATACAGGTGGATCATGTTTAAGTGATAACCTAAATGGTCTGTAGTAGATGGATGAGGTTGGATACCCTATCCTGATGACACTATGAATATGACCCGTTTTTTAGATGTTACAATTGTTGTAAAGTGCTACAAATGATTTGATCTTGATTATTCATGTATAAACATGTGAACGAAGATATTCTATACAAAGAATTTTGTATAAGATCGGACCACGAAATGACTAGTCTCATTATATAACGTCGTTCATAATAGAGACTTACATTTCACCAGGATGACCATAGGTGACATGATCTGAATCCTGAGTGAGTTGTGAACTCCTGCCTATGAAGGTGTTCATTTGATTTTTATGGGTAAGAGTGGCCAGATCGCCGACTCAACAAGCCTACTATTTTAGGGATTCGTTTGATTGGGGAGCTAGGAACACAGCTACACAAGACGAAATTTTCTCCTTTCCCGACATCAGGGTAAGTAGATAAATTGCTCTCTTAAGGGCTGATTTTGGGGCTTGAATAATGTGACGCCATTCTGATAGAGTAAAGATGCTTAAAACGGAAGCAAACATAATCATTAAGTACTCTAATTACACTTATTTTGAGTCAAAAGCATGCTAAAACAAGTTTTTAAACAGAAAAGGGTTTCAACATGTATACCTTTGAAGATTTCCATTTGCTCCTTGCTTAATCCACAAAATTTATCTTTAATTTCTTCAGTAGACCACGAAGAGAAGTTTTGAAATAGAAAACTGTTTTTGCTTTAAGGATTTTCAAAAATCAGAATGCATGAACTTCAAAACTTTGAAAACTGAAATATTTATCAAGTTCAAGCATGCAAGCACTCACTCATTCAACTAATTGACACTTCAACTAGCACTAAGTGAGTGACCTAGATGTTGAAATGTAGATTAATCCACTATCTTATTGAGATCTTGGACAATTCCATTATTATGTTCGTTTTTCAATTTAAAATGATTAAATTTAAGAAAAATTAAATCTTAATTCAATTTCTATAAATTGAATTTAAAATGGAAAAATTATTCAATTTTAATTAATTAATTAAAAAAATTTAATTAATTAATTAAATAATAATTTAAATCAATTATTAAATTAATAAAATACCTAATTCAGACATGAATCATATTCATGTAATCAATATTTAAATATTTTAAATTCTCCAACTACGTTTAATTTCGATAATTTAAACGTTTAATTATGTTGAATATAATTATCCAAACCCTAAATTGAACTTGAACATTTTAAATTCAAACTCTAATTTCGAATTGTAACGTTTCAAATTTGCTCAATATTCTAATCCAATGTTTAATCTTTTACAAGCTAGTAGAGGGACCTTGTGGACCTACAGATCATGAGCTCCAACGATTTGAGATTAATCTGTTAAACTTTTTAGCCCGAATTAATCAATATTTGTTAACCACCGAGACATACCACTATAGCTCGATGGTTGCACTCTCCTCACTATAAATATATTTTCGTCCACTTGATATAACCATGATCAATCCTTCACAAGTTGTTCTTATTTACAACTATGTCAAAATTATCTTTTTATTCCTATAAACACATCTTACTTCTTAAGTTACCACTGACCCTCTATTAAACAATAGGTTTATAGTCCAACTAATAAACCATGTCCCTTTCGGCCATTAGAGGGCTGGGCCCCTTTGTTCAAGACTAGTTAACCCTAAAATGGGTAGGAGTGAATTCCATCTTGTAAGACTATGTCCCAAGCTATCTGTCTGGTCTTATCTCCAAAATGAGAGACTTGTTGAGTAGTGCTATTGAATTACTCTCACTTACGGGACAAAGGATAATCCAGAATAAATAGGAATTCATAGTTAGTTCAGGATTAAGATCGAGTTACCCTAGGTCATCGAATTAAAATAGTCAATTTTAATAGTAAACGATCGTTATAAAGAAAAGTAACTATTTCGTGGTCCAGTCTTATGCAAACATCTTTTACATAGAATGCTCCCACTCGCATGTCTCCACATGAACGATTTTGGGATCACATCGTTTGTATCAGTATACAAAATAGGCCACATCCATAGTGTCCACAGGATGAGGTACCCAATCTCATCCATATACTTATAAACTTTTTTGGCTATATATTATAACTTAATCATCTTTTATGTCTCTACATAAAGCTAACGTATTCATACTATAGCCATGAGTTTGTTTATTGGATTTTATAATGCAATTTTTATAACACTTTTATTGAATAAATTCTTCAGCAATACTTTTTTTGATAAATAGAATATGTTTCCAAAATTGCGAACTGTGAGTTTTAGGATATTCCCAACTCACACCCTCTCCTGGCCTGAGAGGGGTCTGGCCATAGTTAGACTATGATTTATTTTTCATTAGAGGGATCAGTGGTACTTAAGGAGTTAGATGTAATTACAGGGGCAAAACAGTAATTTTGGCCTAACTGTACTTACGAGCAATTTATGAAGGGTCATCCCACTGTTGACTGATTATATCCAATGGACACAGAAATATATCTGTAGTGCAAAGAGTGCAGCTGGTGGTCTTTAATCGAGTGCCCGATAATTAATGGATGTCGAATAATATAACTAAAGAAGTTTAATTAATTATTCAAATACCATTGAAGCTTCAAGCTATAGGTCTATGACGTCCCCTCTGTACCTCAATAGAGACTAAATGAAAATCAATTTTGGATTAATTTGAATTGTTCAAATTAATTGAGGGAATTAATTATATGTGATATAATTAATTTAATTTAATTATATATGATATAATTACTATAATGTATTTGATACATTATAATATATAAAGTTTATTTGAGAGGAAACAAATATTTGAATATGATTCAAATATTAATTATGTGAATTGGATTCCTATAATTAAATTTAACATAAATGAGATTTATATTAAATATCGTTGTTGAGAGAATTAAATCTATAGGTGATATTGTATGTGATACAATATTAAACCATAGATTATATGTTATATATGATATTACATATAGTTATATACACATATATACATATAATAAGTTGGTTATTATATATATACACTCACATATATATATTAAAATAAAAATGAACTTATTTTAATTTTGAATTTTGTTTAGGGAGGGAAATAACTCCCCTCCCCTATTCTCTCTCAACTCACGTAGTGTGAGTGGGTGGTTGAGATTGATTTTTCTTCTTCTTTGTTTGACAGAGAAGAGTGTGGGTATAATACACAAAAATCTCGAAGAAAATTCTCAATCTCTCTTCTCCTCTCTCAATTCTCCTTTCCCTCTCCAAAAATCACAAAACCCACAAACTCTCGTAATTTTCATCCCAAAGAATACAGAAGGCTCTAATTGGTGGTGTCCAAATTAGGGTTTTGAGTTCGTGACCATTTTAGTTTACATTTTTCTATTGTTATCTTTTCAAGAAGAGGAATCATACATGAAGATCAGATCTTCAAGGGTTAGTATCTCCTAATCTCTTTTCTCTTTTCTGTAATAAGCATGCTGTAAAATTTTATTTTGATGCATAATGTTTCTGTTTAATTCTGTAAAATTCGCATTCTGTAAAAACTGGGATCCGGGTCCGATCCCCGCTTTTGCTCATGAATCTTAACCGGTTCCTACAATTGGTATTAGAGTGAGGTTTTGTGGTCTAAACTTTTTCAAATTTTCAGAATAATTTTTACAGATTCATTGTGGGATTTCTTGCATTATGTATTGAATTCATAGTTGATGAATGAATAGAATGTATTGTTTACAATTATGGATGTACTCATGATTGGATCTCTTGTCTTTACAGTCTGTTTTTTGTTTTCAAATTTGATTTTGTAAAGGCCTGTGTTTTAGGCATAATTTTTGTTATAGAGTCTGTAATTGATGTTTATTAAGTCGTTCATGACAATTTTGGTTGAATTCTAGAGAAGTTTCAAAGAAGATCGCATCTGTATAGTGCATTCTGTATAGTAGCATTGCAACGTTGTGTCTTAGCGTTGCAACGCCGGCCTTAGGTGAACAGAACGTACTACCCATAGCGTTGCAATGCTAGGCCACAACGTTGCAACATTGCAAGATGAAAAGAACAATTCGGTTCGTGCCCGACTCAATTCGTGGCTCAGCTGGTTCCTGTCTGGTTCGGTTGGTTCGAGCGACTCTTGGCCAATTCGAGTGTTGGACGATCCGGTTCGTGCGGTTCAAGACCTGATTCGCTTGTTTTGAACCGATTGACCAATATTTTTGTAATGGATATTTTTTTGATTAATTAAATTAATGTAAGTGTTATATTAATTTAATTAATTGTTTAGGAGTCCAATCTTGGTCTAATAATTGTTTTAAATTATGCATTTGATGTATGATTTATTTTTAATTTTCTATATGCCATAATGTATGTCATATAGTGAAAATCCCACCATAGGTTATGCAATATTCATGCATCATTTATATTATAAATGTTATAATATATAGTTGCATGATTCAATTTTTTTATAGCATGTTCATGCATCATATAATATAACTGTTATAGTATATGTTTGCATGCATTAATAATGTAGTCATACATCCTTTATATTACAAGTGTTATAATATATAGTTGAATGTATGCATGGATGGATGTTATTAATTATTTCATTACCTTATTATATAAGTGTTATATATAGTTAGTAATGAAATGGAATTGCATGAAACGTGACACTACATTAGGTAATTTATAATTGTTATAATTTTACTAAGTGTGTCAATGAATGCAATTATATGGTTTTAATTTATTTCATTTATTTTATAAAAGTTACAATTAAATGAAATTAGAAATTAAAATCAATAATCCAGAATTGCATGCAAACCTTCCGCTAAAATCATTTTTAAATAGTTTTAAAATTTGATTCACATAGACCTAAGATCACTTTTCTAGTAGAAATTAAATTTAATCTTTTGATCAGTTTATAGGATTAAATTGATTTTTAATTAAAAGATTAAATTTGTAACAAATGTATCTATAAGGGACCTTTTGTCTAAGGTTAGTTCTATTTAGGCTGGGGTATTTAAGTTGACAGAAACTAACACCCCTACCTGGGAACTTACCTGGATAGGTAAATTAGATAGTGTTACAAGCATGCAATGGCTGATTGAAGTTTATTAAAGTATTTAATAGACATTAGTCAACATTGTTTAACCATCCAAAGTAAGTGTTACTTTTGGGCAAATTAAACAAACACTTAGTTAAAACTCAATAGCCGGATTTTCCTAAGTTAAATAACCCTAGGTATAACACTCAGTGAGAGGAAAATGGGGTACATGATACTTCATTTTTTCTTATCACGTATCTCCTTAAAAGTTCACATTGTGAGATCTATACTTAGCCTTGAGATACCTTTGCTTGTGTCCCTCTATGGATGATGTTTGTATAGGTAAATATCAAGGTGAATGAAGAGAGTGTTTATAGTAAGTGGGAGTGGGACGTGTGTCAACATATCCCACGGTCTCTCTCACTAGTTTGATGTAAAGTTTCATCGTCGGCCTCGAAGCACCTTTGCTTGTGTCCCCCTATGGATGGCATTTGCATGATTCTTTACCTTAAACTCTAGAAATGGACAGGGTTATTTTAGTTTTTGCCCAAATCGATTTTTTCCTACGGTTGGCTCATTGGAGCGGAACTCTGGAATCTAAAATGAGGGGTTATACTTACAAGAAATGTTAAGCGAGTTTAATAATTTCTCGACTGAACAATGGAGACTAATAGTTACAGTGGCAGTGAATTGTTTTGTTTATTGGTTGAGATAGTCTCATTTTAGTGAAGGGGCACTTGATCACCCTACGGTGGTTTTTGTCCTGTCTCACTGAAACATTATTGTAAAATAGATATCATTTAGGGTGCCTTAGATTATTTTTCTAATATTTAAATATTAAAAATTGATATTTAAAAATTGATATAATTATTAATTACATGAATAGGATTCATGTTTAAAATTAGGTGTTTGATTAATTTAATATTTGATATTAAATTATTATTTAAATAATTAAAAAATTTTACCAACTTGGTCTCGGTTTCTCTTGTAGATCCACTTGCAGCCGATGGGTTTTACCTTTTTTGGTTGATCTACAAGATCCCAAACTAAATTGAAGTACGTTGACTCCATTTCAAGGTCCATGGCTTTAATCCACTAGTCCTTATCTACATCTTCCATTATTGGTTTGAAAGTCAATGGATCCTCTAAGCCATCATCTGGTATGATGACTTGAGTTTTAGTTAAACCCATGTATCGGTTAGGCTATTGCACAACCCCTCCACTACGCCGCGACACTCTTAAATCTTCAAAAGGATGTGAAGTACTTGTTTCATCAACAACTCTTGTTGATGCATTTGTCGTTTCTCTAGTCATTTCATCTATTACTAGCCCACTGCAAAGTTGATGATTTTTTTATGTGGTCTTCCTCTAAGAAAGTTGCATTTGTGGATACAAATACTTTATTTCTTGAGGATCATAAAAGAAACCACCTTTCGTCTCTTTAGGGTAGCCTATAAATAGGAATACCTTTGAATGACGTTCCAACTACTTAGGATTTTGCACCAACACATGTGTTGGGCATCCCCAAATCCGGAGGTGATGTAAACTACCTTTACGCCCTCTCCGTAACTCGTAAAGTGTTTAGAAACACTTTTCGAGGGAACTATGTTCAAAATATAAACTGCAGTTTGAACTGCATAACCTTAAAAAGAACTTGATAACTGAGCATAACTCATCATAAAACAAACCATGCCTAACAAGGTTCTATTTCTTCTTTCTGCTACACCATTTTGTTGAGGTGTGCCAAGTGCTGTGAGTTGAGACTGGAGTCTGTGTTCTATCAAATAGTCCTGGAATTTTAAGTCTACCTGGAATTTTAAGTCCATATACTCACCACCTTGATTTGATCAAAGTGTTTTAAAGCTTTTACCTAATTGGTTCTCAACCTCTACCTTATATTCCTTGAACTTTTCAAGTGTTTCAGACTTATGATGCACTAGGTAAATATGACCATACCTTGAATAATCATCAACGAAGCTGATGAAATATTCATACCCTCTTCTAGCTTTAACATTCATCGGACCGCAATGGTCTGAATGTACCCGTTCTAAGGATTCTTTGGCTCTAAGACCTTTTTTAGAAAAATATTTGTTAGTCATTTTACCCTTAAGACAAGATTCACATGGAAGTAATAAACTGTCTTCTAACTGATTTAGATGACCATTCTTCACCATTCTCTCAATCTTGTTGAGATTGATGTGACCAAGTCTCAAGTGCCAAAGATAGGAATTTGAAGATATTTTCTATTTCTTATTTTGAGTTTCAGCTGTTTTAAACATCTCTATGTTAAAAACGGCTTTAATCTCAGTTGGTTTTAACATGTACAAGTTATTTTTTAGTTTTGCTGAACAAATTTTGATATCTTTTGAAGTAATGAACATTCATTATTTTCAAAATAAACCTTGTAATTTTGTTTCAGGAAACATGAGACAGATATTAAATTCCTTTTCATCGAAAGAATGTAATAAACATTTTTAAGTAAAATGTATTTATCTTTTATAAATAACTTCATATCTCCCACTTCTTTAGCTGAAACAACCTCCTTGGTCTCTACCTTAAAGGTTGTTTTGCCTTCTGCAAATTGTCTCCAAAAACTTGTATACTGAGAGAAAATACAGATATGATTAGCGACACCTGAATCTATTATCCTAGTCTTTTTATCATTTTCCAGTAAACATGTTTCAATGACAAGTAAATCGTATTTATTATGTCGTTCGATTTTCGGATTCTCATCTATATAGTTCAAAACTTTAGATGAGTAGGGAGATAGAGGACAATCCTCCATTAAAACTTGTTTTGAATCATCTTTTGATAATATTTTGCATGTTAAATTGTTATTACTGTTAACTAAAGTAGAAGCAAGTATTTTAGAAGAATTTGACATGCTCAAATGTTAAACAAATTCTATTTAGTAAAATGAAACTAAATCCAAATCAAGTTTTAGCAAAAAGTAATGATGTACATGAAGGAACTCTAAAACTAGAGTACCACTAAGCGGAAGCAGATCGTTCCAAATTCCATTGTAAAAGAACTCAAACGTTTATAATCATACAAAAAAGATTATGCATTGAAGATAAATTACAACGTGCTTCTTAATTAAATATAAGGGATTGAGTAGCCAATACCTTTGAAGAACTCTTTCTTCACGTATTTCCCTCGATCAGTCACGAACGCAATGATTAACACGAATGCAACGAGTAACTGGGAAATCCTCGATCACCAGCGAGTTAAACTCGATCCTCGATCCTCGAACAAAACAAGACACAACCACAAGATTACCTTGGTATTCTCTGTGTGAGAATCTAGGAGTTGTGGGCTTTGTATGAATTTAGATATAGGGAAGGAGGAAGTAAACGATCGAGTATGCGATGAACAATCGTATAGAAGAAGAAGGTCTATCGTATAGACTTGATACTCGATCATTTAGTAAAGTGTACTATCGTATAGTAAACTCGACGCTCAATCGTTTAGTCTTTGTAAAACTATCGTGTAGTAAAACTCCTTTTACTCGATAGTGAATTATGTGAGATGATTCAACTGAATGATTTGAAAAACTATTTTTTTTTATCTCACAGTTACCATAAAACCGTGTATAACCACCCACTAAGGTCGGTTATTTAGAAAAAGAAATATAAATTATCATATAATTAATAAATTATAAATAAATACAATAACTAACTTATCATATTATATTTATAACATATAGTTTTAATATTGCATCATATGTAACATATAAACCATAGTTCTTTTCCTATTTTATGGCATTTAATATAAATCATATTTATATTAATTCCTCCAATCTCATAATGTATTAAATACATTATATCAATTATATCATATATAATTGAATTAATTTAATTATATCATATATAATCAAATTCCCTCTTGTTAATTCGAACATTTAGCACTAACCCAAAAACTGATTCTCAACTTGAATCCATTGAGCTACCAAGGGACCTTAAGGACCTGTAGCTTAAAGTTCCAACGGTACATGAATAACTAACTAAACTCTTTAATCACGATATCCACCATCCGTTAACTGTCGAGCACTCCAATAAAGATTGATAGCTGCACTTTTCGCACTACAGATTATTTCTGTGTCCATATAACTAATCAACAGTGTGATGACCCTTCACAAACTGCTTGTAAGTACAACTAGGCCAAATTACCGTTTTGCCCCTGTGGTTACATCTAACTTCTTAAGTACCACTCATTCTTCTAATGAACAATAAGTCATAGTTCCACTATGGCTGAGTCCTCTCTTCCCAAGAGAGGGTGTGGCCATTATGTTCAAGAACCAGAATCAGTTCTTAAGGGAGCAATTTATCTACTTACCCCTGCATCGGGGAATGAGTGAATTCTGTCTTTTGAAGCTAAGTTTCCAGCTCCCAAATCAAATGAATCCCCAAAATGGTAGGCTTATTGAGTTGGCAATCTGGCCACTCTCACCCATACAAATCAAAGGACCTCCTTCATGAGCAGGAGTTCACGACTCACTCAGGATTCAGGTCATGTCACCTATGATCATTTTAGTGAAATGTAAGTCTCTATTATCAACGGTGTTATATAAAGAGACTAATCATTTCGTTGTTCAGTCTTATACAAACTCTTTGTATAGGATACCCCCACTCCCATGTCTCCACATAAATGATCAGAATCAAATTATTGCACTTTACAACACTTTTAACACCTACAAAGCGGGTCGTATCCATAGTGTCAGCAGGATAAGGTACCCAACCTCATCCATATAGTACACACCATTTAGGTTATTATTTAAACAAGATCCACCTGTATGTCTCTACATACTTGTTTAAATTTAAATAAAATAACCTCAGATCTTAATTTATTGGATTGAGTAAATGCTTATAAAATAACACTTATTTTATTAGTAACAATATGTTTATACATAGTTTACAAACTACAAGATTACAAAGGGATTTAGGACACCATACCCAATAATATCCCACTTGTCCTAAAGTCGAGGGAGTCTAATGTACAGTACAAAAACAGTACAAAATACAATAAACTAGGGCAAATACTATACCTCAGTAACATCTCCCACTTGCCCTAGACAAGGTGCCGCATATCTCGTAGATGCAGACTTTCTAAATGATCCTCGAACACTTTAGAAGTGAGAGCCTTTGTAAACGGATCAACAATGTTGTGCTCCGACACGATCTTCGTGACAATCACATCACCATAATGCACAATCCCCCGGATCAAAGGATATTTTCGTTCTATGTGCTTGCCTTTTTTATGACTCCGAGGTTCCTTAGAATTTGCCACAACACCACTATTATCAATATAAAGTGTGATCGGCAAATAAATATTTGGAATAACTTTCAAATCAGTAAGGAGCTTCTTAAGCCAAACAACCTCTTTAGCAGCTTCACAAGCAGCTACGTATTTGGCTTCCATAGTGGAGTCCGCAATGCATCCGTGCTTGATGCTTTGCCATACTATAACTCTTTCATTCAGAGTGAACACTGACCCTGATGTTGATTTCCGAGAATCTCTATCAGTCTGAATGTTAGAGTCTGTATATTGTTCTTAGAATATACCAACACAAAACTTGTTTGTTGTCTCTGTAATTGCGTGATCTATCTTCTATGTCTTAATCGCACTAACAGATGATAAATGATATGCGATGTTACAAAGTTTGTTGTAAAATACCAATTGATGCGTTCAGATAGTGCTATGCACATCACAAGTTTTCTCGTGATGAAGCCAAGTATAATTCCACCGTGAGTTTCTCAGAATGATCCGAGGTTGAAAGCGAGGATTTGCGATGTTTGTGCGACAATGAGGTGATATGTGTGATCGTAAACAAATATTGATTATGAAGTGCTAGAGAGTAAAATGTGATGGTAAATGAACAAACAGGTAACAAATAAAGCTAAAATTGTGCAAGGTGTGCATGAGTGAATGTGATGGGCAAGTCTTGTGGATAGAAACGTAGGGTGAAACGGGTTAGGGGAAAAGATTATCGCGACTTTATCAATCCTATTAAGGTTGCAACTAAGGTTCCATATTCCCTTGGCTTACACCTCTCTGTGATCTCCAGTGTCACCATGTTTGTATGATAATTAGGGACGAACGTTTCCAAATGCAAGGTTGTTTCCATTTCTAGAAATACTTCTTGCTTTAATTAACATATTCTATCAACCTTCTTTCAAGAGGTGGATTAACATCTTCACTTCTACTCTCATAGGTGAAGATGCTATTGAGCATACGTTAAATAAACTTCGCTGACATCTTCAACATGGATTGACTCACTCGTTCAATCCTTCCCCTCACACCGTAGAAGTTTAGTGACTCATGGTGAAAGAAATGAAGGATGGATGCATAATGGTGAATAGAAAGATGAGGATGAACATGGTAGTGATATTAATTGGCAAAGCATTTGTTACAGCGATATGAATGATAGACAGAAAATGAACAACAAACGATGAACAGAAAGTAAGAACAGTCGAGAGTTGTGTGTCAATGCTATTTTTTTGTTGGCGTGTTAGATGAATGGAGGAATGAGATGGAGAACTTCTTTCTCAAGAGAGTTCTTGGGAGAAGAGTGTTCCTTGCACATAATTTTTTTTTGTTATTCTCCTCGTCTCCTCGTCTCCTCCAGCTTGTGCTGAGTGTTTCTATTCATAGATTTTAACACCTCTTGCCTCAGTGGTCCCGCTCTAAAAATACAGCTTTTTCTTGTCGCGATTGGTGGGAATGTCCGCTCTGCTACATGTTCCATTTGTCAGGCCGTACGTTAGAAAAAGCTGTACGATTTCAAAATATTCCAATGCAAAACTTGTTCTTAGAATATGCCAACGCAAAACTTGTTTGTTGTCTCTATAATTGCGTGGTATATCTTCTATGTCTTAATCACGCTAACAGATGATAGATGATATGCGATGTTACAGAGTTTGTTGTAAAATACAAATTGATGCGTTCAAATAGTGTTATGCGCGTCACAAGTTTTCTCGCGATGAAGCCAAGATGAGTTTATCAGAATGATCTGAGGTCGACCGCGGGGATTTGCGATGTTTGTGCGACAATGAGGTGATATGTGCGATCGTAAACAAATTATGATTGTGAAGTGCTAGAGAGTAAAATGCGATAGAAATGAACAAATAGGTTACAAATAAAGTTGAAATTGTGTAAGGTGTGTGAGAGTGAATGTGATGGAAGGTGTGTGGGAGTGAATGTGATGGCAAGTCTTGTGGATAGAAACGTAGGGTGAAATAGGTTAGGGGTAAAGATTATCGCGAGTTTTTCAATCCTGTTAAGGTTGCAACTAAGGTTCCGTCTTCCCTTGGTTTACACCTCTCGTTGATCGCCTGTGTCACCATATTTCTATGATAATTAGGGACGAACGTTTCCAAATGCAAGGTTGTTTCCATTTCTAGAAATATCTCTTGCTTTAGTTAACGTATTCTATCAACCTTCTTTCGAGAGGTGGATTAACATCTTCACTTCTGCTCTCGCAGGTGAAGATGCCATTAAGCATACGTTAAATAAACTTAGCTGACATCTTCAACATGGATTGACTCACTCGCTCAATCCTTCCCCCACACCCTAGAATTTTAGTGACTTATGGTGAAAGAAATGAAGGATGGATGCATAATGGTGAACAGAGAGATGAAGATGAATATGGTAGTGATATTAATTGGTAAAACGTTTGTTACAGAGATATGAATGATAGACAGAAAATGAACAACAAATGATGAACAGAAAGTAAGAACAATCGAGAGCTGCATGTTAATGTCTTGGCACGGATCCCGATCAAGGCTGCTTGCTTACCAGCACGTTGGATGAGTGGAGGAATGAGGTGGAGAACTTCCTTCTCAAGAGAGTTCTTGGGAGAAGAGTGTTCCTTGCACATAACGTCTTTTTGTTATTCTCCTCATCTCCTCGTCACCTCGTCTCCTTCAGTTTGTTCTAAGTGTTGCTATTTATAGATTTTAGTGCCTCTCGCCTCAATGGTCCCACTCTGAAAATACAGCTTTTTCTTGTCGCAGCTGGTGGGAATGTCTGCTCTGCTCCACGTTCCATTTGTCAGGTCGTACGTCAGAAAAAGCTGTACGATTTCAGAAATCCCCGAGAATGCGTTGATCTTATTGTCCATGAGCAATTGCCGCATGCAGTGATACCTGCTACCTGCAAAACAAAGGTATAGACATCCTTTTTGCCTTCGCAATGTGGTCAGTGGGTGTGTTTGTGATACTTTTACAAGCTTCACGTTTCTAAGCCAATTTTACTACATTCGACGCAACTTTTCCTTCCTATTGCCGCATATTTTAAGTAAGACGATATAAATAACTTGTATTTCTACAAGTTATCATGTATCATGTAAGGATCAGATCTTTATCTCCATACACGAGCATATAGTTGATAACAGGTAGAAATGCACGTTATTATAGCACTAATAAGTAAAATAATGAGGGAATGCGACGGTAAAAATATACAAAATCATGTCCAAAAGCGCTAAACTAAAGAAATTGCGATGCATGTGCCCATCGCATAAAAGTAGCTAATTTACTTATTTTATGCAGGAAAAATGCGTTGGCACAAGTTAAATTGCAATCCAAGGAATTAGGCATCCGCGCGCATTGAAATATTGCGATCGCAAAGTCATGCGATTGTATGCGTGCACGAGAAGTTGCTCAAGAAGGTGGCCGCATAAAGACTTCACATCAAGGTGATAGCATAATAAATCATGATGGGACGGAAAGCTGATGACGGTCAAATTTGAATTTAGTTGACAAGTCGTTAACGACACACTGTAGCAAGTACACTCAACTTTTGGTGACCATTAATCGACGCATCAGAGCAGGAGATTTAATGACCGCCCATCATTGCAATCATTAGAGATAAAAGCTTCTTCACCTTGAGCTCTATAAATACCGAAGGCCACCATCATTAAAGGAGTTAGCCATACAGAATAGAGATCATATACAAGATAGATAGTCGTTCATAGTCATTCTTATGTTTAGAAGAAGAGAAAAAGACACCGAGAGATCATCCCCAAACAGCTCGAAAGACTGCCAGGAAGCGCTACAAAAGGAGAGAGGGGCTAACACTTGCAAAAGCAAGGATATTCATCTGGGCAGAGTTGGAGTGAAAGACAGTGTAAAAGGCCACGGGAAGCAAGACATTGCTATCGGGCTTCTTATCTCTACTTTCCATTATTTCTATATTTTGCATTTAATTTATAAATAATGGAAATCTCATTTCAACTTATGTTCAATCTTTCCATACTTTGCATGAGTAGCTAAATTTTCGAATGGGTTGATAAGTATTTAGCTAGCATGACCAAAATGTATACTTTATGCGATCATCTTGTCTTATGTATACGTCATTCACCTTTAAAGATACTTGAGAGAGTAGTCTAAAGAAAGAATCTAGACTTAAGAGAGTCAGATTAGAATCTAGGCTTGAGTGAGTCAGATTAGAACCGCATAAGTAAGATATAGAAACTTAGACATAAGTTATGTTTGCTATTATGCATCGCATGTACTCTAGAAATAGGATATGATAGTATACGGTCACCTTGTGTATGTGTGCATCATTCATCATCGCATAAACAAGAATAGAGGCTTAGACATAAGTCTTATCGACATTATCGTATACATCGCATGCGTCCTAGAAATAGGAACTATGGCATTTGCATTGAGAGATGACAGGCTATTGTGTGTATATAGCATGATCGCATAACTTGAACGCAATCTTAGGAAGTGTTAGCTAAATCCCTTTTCAACTCGTTCATCGCATACTCATTGTAATTCTCAATTTCATCAACTCTTTACTCGAATTCGTCACATAGGAAAGATACTTAAACAAAATACCATCCAACTTATTTGTTTTTGCCACCGCAAAGGAATCAAATTTACTATCGCATAGTAACTCAGTAGTCCCTGTGTTTGACCTTGGACTTATTAGGAAACCTAGTGAAACTTATACTTGGGTTTTACTAGGAAAACTTGCATGTGTAACGCATAACACATTACCGCAACTTCACATCATAATCGCATCACATTCACAACGCATCAATAGTCCCTCGTTCTTCGAAGATACTTGAGGATCGTTTTGACCACCGTTCAGTAATCAAATCCTTGATTGGACTAATATTGACTAACAATCTCTACTGCATAGAAAATTCAGATCTAGTACATAACATTGTATACATAAGGCTACCAACACTCGATGCATAGGGAATCTGTCTCATTTCCTCAACCTCTTGAGGTGTCTTAGGACACTGTTCCTTAGACAAAAAAAAGTCCATTCCTGAAAGGTAATAAACCTTCTTAGAACTTTGCATCAAATATCTGACAAGCATCTTATCAATGTATGATGCCTGAGACAAGGCCAACCTTTTGTTTTTACGATCCTTTATGATCTGGATCCCTAGAACAAACCGCACCTCTCCTAAATATTTCATTTTGAATTCGGCAGCTAACCAGTTCTTAACGTCAGTCAGAAATCCTACATCATTCCCAATGAGTAGGATATCATCCACATACAACACAAGGAAAGCTATTGAGTTGTTGATGGTTTTCTTGTAAACACAAGGCTCATCAACATTCTGATCAAAGCCATAAGATTTGATGCAATATCAAATCATATATTCCAAGATCTAGATGCTTGTTTCAGTCCATAAATGGACCAATTAAGCTTGCAAACCTTTTGCTCTTGATCTTGTTCAATGAATCCTTCTCGTTGAGCCATGTAGATGGTCTCCTCAAGTTTACCATTAAAAAAGGTAGCCTTGACGTCTATTTGCCATATCTCATAGTCAAAATATGTGGCTATGGACAGGAGAATCCTGATAGATTTTAACAGGACAACAGGTGAGAAAGATTCTTCATAGTCCACTCCCTCGACTCGGGTATAACCCTTTGCCACAAATCTAGCCTTAAAGGTCTATACCTTTCCATCTACACCTCTTTTCCTCTTGTACATCCATTTACAACCTATAGGTTTTATCTCATCAGGTTGATCTACAAGTTCCCAAATAGAATTGAAGTACATAGACTCAATTTCTTGATTCATGGATTTAATCCATTCATCTTTGTCAACATCTTCCATTGCTTGCTTGTAAGACAATGAATCCTCAACTCCATCATCAGATATGATGTTTTGGGCTTCTATTAAACCCATGTAGCGTACAGGTGGGTTCATAACCCTCCCATTACGTCGAGGCAAACTCAACTCTTGAGATGGTTGACTAGATGAACTAACATCAACAACTCTTGTTGATCTATCAGCATGTTCAACAACTCTTGTTGTAATCCCAGAAGTCTCATTAGAAATCTCATTTAAAACAAGTTTACTTCGTGGCTTATGATCCCTTATGTGGTCTTCTTCCAAGAAGGTAGCATTTTTCGATACAAACACTGTATTTTCACTTGAATCATAGAAGTATCCACTTCTCGTTTCTTTGCGGTGACCTACAAATAGGCATACTTTCGAACAAGGTTCCAACTTTTTGGGGTTAGCCCCAAGCACATGGGCAGGATATCCCTAAATCCTGAAGTGGCGTAAACTACCTTTACGACCTCTCCATGACTCAAAAGGCATTCCAGAAACACTCTTTGAGGGAACATTGTTCAAAATGTAAACTACAGTCTCTATTGCATATCCCCAAAACGAGGTTGGAAGATGAGCATAACTCATCATAGATCGAAACATATCCAACATGGTTCTGTTTCTCCTTTATGATACACCATTCTACTGAGGGTATCTGGGGCTGAGAGTTGAGATGTGGTTCCATGTTCTATCATATAGTTCTGGAATTCTAAGTCCATATACTTTCCACCATGATCAGATCGTAGTGCTTTTATCTTTTTACCTAATAAGTTCTCAAATTCAGTCTTATACTCCTTGAACTTTCTTATGTTGAATTAGGTATAGATACCTAAATCCTGAATAATCATCTATGAAAGAGATGAAATATTCATACCCACCTCATGCTCTAACATTCATTGGACCACAGAGATCTGAATGTATAAGCTCCAAGGTTTCCTTGGCTTTATAACCTTTTCAAGTAAAAGGTCGTTTGGTCATTTTGCCCTTCAAAGCAAGATTCACATACTGACAATGAGTTTTCTTCTAAACCATTTAGAAGTCCACTTTTCACCAACTTTCCTATCCTATTGAGGTTGATATGACCTAATATTAGATGTCAAAGATGGACATTTTCTTTAGGAGAAACTCTTGGTCTTTTAACAGTTGTTGCTGTTTTGAATAATTCAGTATTAAACATGACTTTTATGACTAATGACCTTAGTGCATACAAGTTATTTTCAATTGAACAAAAACCTATCTCCATACCACTCTTAAAAATAAACACTTTATTCTAAGAGAAGGAAATGGAATAATTTTGTTCACTCAGACAAGAAACTGAAATTATGTTCCTCTTGATATGAGGAACTACATAAACATTATTCAATAATAGATACTGTTTCTTGTCCAAAAATAACTTAAGCTTGCCTACAACAACAACTGAAATGGTCTCACCAGTACCGACTCTAAGAGTCAACTCTCTAGCATCCAACTGTTTCGAGGAACTAAATCCTTAATGGGAGGAACACACGTGGTTAGTAGCTCGTGAATCAATTGTCCAGGCATAATCATCATTCTCTACTAAGCACGTCTCCAAGACAAATAAATCACATTTATCACCTTTGAAGTTCTTTCTTTTATGGATAGTAGTGGCATCAGTATCAGAACCTATATTATAAACTCCAAGTTTCATTTCAGAGGACAGTCCTCGCCGATGAACTTCATTAGAGTCAGCAACAATTGCTTTCTCTGTTAGTCCCTTGACATTCAATAACGACTGGAGATTATCTTGGGAACTGACACCACTGGTTTCATTGTCATCAATCCCATTTTACTTAAAAAGTAAGAACTTACATTCAAAAAATTCTTGCAACGATTCCATGATCTCATGTGAAATGTCAATTTTCTCAAACCTTTTGGCCAATGCATTATGTATGCTTGCCAAAATGTGAAGTCGGGCCTTCGAATTAGCCTTCATCCATACCTCATATGCATTTCGAACAATTCACAGTGTATTAGGTGTTGGGACTTGAGGACAATCCTCCAACATGACAAACTCGAAGTTGTTTACCACGAAAAATGTAATTAGAATCGGTCAAAGTAGAAAAGGAAACTAATGGAAAATCAAACGTTGACATTTTGTTGAAAAAACAAACATATTGATCTACGTTAGATTTTAGCATAACACTTTTAAAAAAAATCCAATCAGATTTAGCAAAATCTATGAACCCCATATAACATCTAGTTTTGCAATGATGCTTCAATGATTTAGGACAAAATCCACCGAAGGGTAGTCAATTTATCCCTTCACTGAATTGAGACATGTTCAATTAATTATTACACCAGAATAACTCTTATTCCTATAACAATCAACCATCATTGATTTGGTCAAGAAATCATTAACTTGCTTAACAATTTCCTGTAAGTGTGATCCTTTATTTTAGATCCTAGACTTTCGCCCCAAGCAGCCAACCGAAGGGGAAAATCAATTGGAGCAAAAACTAAAGCGACCCTATCCATTACTGGAGTTCACCTTGATATTGACCAATTGCACAAATCATCCGAAGGGGGACGCTCCCAGGGCACCTCGAGCCGTGCAAGAAGGTCTCACGGTGCAAACTAATGAAGAGGACCGCAGGACATATTGGCATACATCCTTCTCCCACTTACTATAAGTACTCTCTCCGTTCACCTTGATATTGATGTTGGGGTTGATGAACTAAATCTCGTAGGGTTCAATAGTTTGTAAACGTATATGAACAAACATTATGTGATGTAATAATATGAGATATTTTCTTCACTACAGTCTTTGATATATGAGATATTTTGTTGCATTAACCACAAACCAATAAACTAAAATCCCTAGTTATCATTGTAACTTAAGGATGTATGTGATGATATATAAGTGGATCATGCTTTAAGTGATAACCTTAATGGTCTGTAGTAGATGGATAAAGGAGGGAAACCTTATCCTGTTAACACTATGAGTGTGGCCCACTTTGTAGATGTTACAAGTGTTGTAATGTACTACAAATGGTTTGATCCTAACCATTCATGTATAGACATGCGAGTAGGGATGCTCTATACAAAAGAGTTTGTATAAGACCAGACCATGAAATATTTAGTCTTGCTATATAACGTCGTTCATGACGGAGACTTTCATTTCACTAGGATGACCATAGGTAACATGACCTTAATCTTGAGTGAGTTGGGAACTTCTACCTATGAGGGTGATCCTTTGATTTATATGGGTGCGAGTGGCCAGATCACCGACTCAAACCTACCACTTTGGGGATTCATCTGATTGGGGAGTTGGGAACTTAGCTACATAAGACGGAATTCACTCCTTCCCCAATATAGGGGTAAGTAGATAAATTGCTCCCTTAAGGGCTGATTTCGGACTTGAACAATGTGGCGCTACACCTTCTCTTGGCCCAGGAAGGATTTACTCATAGTAAGACTATGATGTATTGTTCACTAGAGGAATCAGTGGTACTTAAGATGTTAGATGTAATTACAAGGGAAAAACGATAAATTGGCCCGACTGTACATACGAGCAATTTGTGAGGGTTATTGTATTGTTGATTGGTTATATCCAATGGACACATAAATATATTTGTAGCGTGAAGAGTACAACTGTCGGTCTTTAATGGAATGCCTAACAGTTAACGAATGGTGGATATCGTGATTAAAGAGTTTAGTCAGTTATTCACGTACTGTTGGAGCTTCAAGCTATAGGTCCATAAGTTCCCCTTAGTAGCTCAATGGATTCATGTTGAGAATCAGTTTTTAGGTTAGTTTGAAGTGTTCAAATTAACAAGGGGAAATTTGATTATATATGATACAATTAAATTGTATCAATTATATGAGATATAATTGACTTGTATTAGATATATTAATTGGAGGAATTATTATTAAATGCTATAAGGGAGAAAAATAACGATGGTTTATATATTGCATGAGATGTGATATTAAAACTATAGGTTATGAATATATTGATTATATTGGTAATTAAATCAATTATAGGATAATTGGTTACGATTTTTTCTCCCATAACCAACTTAGTGGGAAATTATGATCAGTTATGGTAACTGATCGATAAAATGAAAATTGTTTTCATTTTTACAAATGTGATCATTACGAATTTGTGAATCATGCAATCAAAAGCATTAGCTATACGATAGCTTAAGAGCATACACGATTGTGTAACAAGTTTTCTATGCGATAGTTACTTATCTTCTAAATGATCGAGTACACTATCTATACGATAGACTAAAACTATCTCCCACTTATTCGATCGTCTACACGATCTGTCAAATTCCTCCTATCCTCTACCAAATCCATCAACAACTGTTGTTGTCCCATCACATCCATCCCAAGAGCTAAGGATACCTCGACGTAGTGGGAGGGTTATTCAATAACCTGAATGCTATATGGGTTTAATAGAAACTCAAAACATCATACAGGATGATGGTTTGGAGGATTCATTAACCTTTAAGAAGGCAATAGAGGATGTTGAAAGGGAACAGTGGATAAAAGCCATGGAAGATGGAATGGATTCTATGTACTTCAACTCTGTTTGGGAACTTATAGATCAACCACATGGGGTTACACCTATAGGTTGCAAATGGATCTACAAGAGGAAACGAGATCAAACTGGCAAGATACAGACCTATAAATCCAGACACATGGCAAAAGGTTTTACCCAAAGAGAATGAGTTGATTATGAAGAAACATTTTTTCCTGTTGCCATGGTAAAATCAATAAGAATACTTCTTTCCATTGCCACATATTATGACTATGAGATGTGGCAAATGTATGTCAAGATAGCCTTTTAGAATGCTATCTTGATGAAAGTATTTTTATGTCTCAACTAGAAGGGTTCATTGAAAAAGGACAAGAATATAAAGTCTGTAAGCTTAATCGATCCATTGATGTATTGAAACAAGCATCCAGATCCTAGAACATAAGGTTTGACACTGCGATCAAATCTTATGGTTTTGAACAGAATGTTAACGAACCTTATGTATACAATAAGATAATCAACAAAACTGTAGCATTCTTAGTTCTTTATGTTGATGATATCTTACTCATTGGGAATTAGACAAGTTTCCTAGCTGACGTAAAGAGATGGTTAGCAACACAGTTCAAAATGAAAGATTTGGGTGATGCTCAGTATGTTCTAGGAATACAGATTTTTGGGAACCGAAAGAATAGAACATTAGCACTATCTCAGGAATCTTATATTGACAAGATATTGTCAAGATATAATTTGCAAAATTCCAAAAAAGGTATGTTACCTTTTAGACATGGAATTCATTTGTCAAAAGAACAGTGTCTTAAGACACCTCAAGATGTTGAGGAGATAACAAGAATTCCATACGCATCTGCAGTTGGGAGTTTGTTGTATGCATGTTATGTACACACCCTGACATATGCTTTCCAGTTGGAATCGTCAGCAGGTTCCAATCCAATCCAGGACACAGTCATTGGACTACTGTAGAAAACATCCTCAAGTATCTAAGGAGAACGAGAGACTATATGCTTGTATATGGACCTAAAGATTTGATCGTTATAGAATACACTGATTCTGATTTTTAGACTGACGTAAATTCCAGGAAATCTACTTTAGGATTAGTTTTCACTCTCAACGAATGAGCTATAGTTTGAAGAATCATTAAGCAAAGTTGTATTGCTGACTCCACAATGGAAGCGGAATATGTGGTTGCATGTGAAGCTGCTAAAGAAGCAGTATGGCTGCGCAAATTCTTGGCTAATTTGGAAGTAGTTCAAGATATGCACCTACCTATCACACTATATTGTGACAATAGTGGTGCTGTTGCCAACTCGAAAGAGATAAGGAGTCAAAAACATAGAAAACACATTGAAAGAAAGTACCATCTCATCAAAGAGAGAGTACACAGAGGAGATGTGATCATCACAAAGATTGCTTCTGAAGACAACCTTGCCGATCCATTTACAAAGGCCCTGTCGGCTAAAGTATTTGAAGGCCACCTAGTTGGACTAGGACTCCGAGTAGTGTAATCTAGGGCAAGTGGGAGAATATCTATGGTATAGAGATGCTCTAGTTTATTGTATTTTCCCTTTATGTTTCTCAACATTATATTTGTTATCATTGGAGTTTTAGTCCAAGTGGGAGATTGTTGGGAATGTCCTAGAACTCGCAGTTCGTGTTAAACATTTTATTTATCAATAATAATAAATTTTTTATTTTGCATTCTATTATGAAAATCCAATAAACATATCCATGGCTATAGTCTGAATAATGTAACTTTATGTAGTGATATAAACAGGATCAAGTTAACAGTATATAGCCTAAATGGTTTAATAAGTATATGGATGAAATTGGATATCTCATCCTGGTAATACTATTGGATGCGACCCACTCTGTAGTTGTTACAAAGAGTTGTAAAGTGCTACAAACGATGTGGTCCAAAGATCATTCATGTTGAGACATGTGAGTGGGGCATCCCATGCAATGAGTTTGCATATAGACTGGACCACGAAAATAGTCACTTTTTTATAACGGCTGTTTACTATTAAAACTGACTATTTCATTTATTAAATAACCTAGGTTAACTCGATCTTAATCTTGAGCTAGCTATGAACTCTTGTTTGTTCGGGATTAACCCGTGATCTGCAAACGGTGAGAGTAGTCCAACAACACTGCTCAATAAGCCTCCTATTTTGGGGATAAAATCAAATGAATAGCTGGAGACACATCCCTGCAAGATGAAATCCACTCCCACCCGATTTAGGGTTAGTAGATAGGTTGTTCTCTTAAGTACTGATTCCAGATCTTAAACAATCGGGGCCCCGCCTTCTCATGATAGAGAAAGGTTTGATTCATAGGTATTATGAATCAAAATTGTTCATTAGAGGGTCAGTGGAAACTTAAGGAACAAGATGTATTCATAGAGGTAAAACGGTTATCTTGACCCAGCTGTGATTACGAATAACCTCTGAAGGATCGACTTATTGATTATGGTTATATAAAATGGACATAATATATCTACAATGAGGGGAGTTCAACGAATGGAGGTTAATTCGGTCTAATGAGTTTAGCCGATTAATATCGGATCGTTGGAGCCCATGATCTATAGGTCTGCGAGGTCTCCCTTACTAGCTCGTAAATGGATAAGCATTAGAATAGCTTGATAGGTTAATTTGAAATGTTCATATTAGAATTAAACAGATGATTTAAATATATGAAGATGGATTTGTGTAAAAATTAATTTAATATTTGATATTAAATTAATTAGAATTATTTAAAAACTAATTTTTGAAATTAATTTGATAAAATTAATAAAAATTTTAGTTTTAAAATCAAAATTGATTTAGAAATTGGTTTTGATGAAAATGGAAAATTGGAAACATGCACAAATGGAAAATATGGTTTTTCCATTACCCATCTACTAGCTCACACAAACACCATTTCCTTCTCTTCATTTACTTCAAGCATGAGTTGCAACTCATGTAGTGATCTTCTTTGCATGTTCACTTGCAATAAATAAAGAAGATTTGAGTGAATTTGAGGCATGTATTCATAAGAAATTTTGGAGAAAATTTCGAGTTAAAGAAGAGTTCTTCAAATAGTGCGGTGTAGTGAGCTTTTCTCTGGTTTTTCGTTGTTTCAAGCTATTCTTGAGTCCCATAACTTGTTCTAAAGCTCCAAGAGGATAATGGGGAAGAGCTTGAGCTGGTTCACGATGTTCTTTGAAGAAGACAACTGCTATTGATCAAGATCTTAAAGAGTTCTACAAAGGTATGACTACAAACCCTCTTATATTTGATGGGCATGCTTTAGTTTCTGCCAAAATTAGTGAATTTGAATGTTCATAGTGTTGGGTTTTATGTCCTATAACTCATGGTATGTAAACAATGGAACTTATTCTGAAAATTCAATAAAGGTGTTATTGAATAGATCTATTGCTTGAATAGAAATCCAATAAACCTAAAAGTCCCTTGAGTATTGGATGAGTACTTGAACTTTATATGGAGATATAAAGGTGGACCAAGTTCGAGTAAATAGTCAAAATGATCTATAGTATATGAATAAGGTTGGGTACCTTATTCTGGTAACACTATTGGATGCGGCCTGCTCTATAGTTGCTATAAGGAGTTCTAAAGTGCTACAAATGAAGTGATCTAATTCGTTCATGTAGGACATGAGGAGTGGGGGTGTCCTTGTGCAAAAGGGTTTGTACAAGATCAGACCACGAAATTAAACACTCTTACTTTATAACGCTGTTTACTATTTAAGACTGACTATTTCAAAGCGATGACCTAGGTAACTTGACCTTAATCTTGAGCTAACTATGAACTCCTGTTTATTTGGAATTACCCTTAGATTTGCATAGGTTAGGGTTGGCTCAACAGCGTCGGCTCAATAAGACTCCCATTTCAGGGGTAAGACCGGATAGATAGTTGGGGACATAGGGTGCAAGAGGGAATTCACTCCTACCCGCTTTAGGGATAGTAGAGAGGTTGTTCCCTTAAGTGCTGATTCTGAGGCTTGAACAAGGGATCCCACGCTCTCATTGGCTGAGAGGGATTTGGTTTTGTTGATTGGATCACAAAACAATTGTTCATTAGGGGATCATTGGGGACCTAAGGAACAAGAAGTAATTTTGGGGGTAAAATAAAGATTTGACCCAGCAGTTATTACGAACAACCTGTGAAGAGTTGACTTACTAATCATGGTTATATCGAGTGGACATAATATATCTACAGTGAGAGGAGTTCAACTATGGGCTTTAGTGGAGTGACCGTTTAGTTAACGAATAGGGGTTAGATCGGTCTAATGAGTTTAGTTGATTAATCTCGGATCGTTGGAGCCCATGATCTGTAGGTCCACGAGATCCCCCTACTAGCTCGAAAATAGATTAGCTCTAGAGTAGCGTGATAAGTTAATTTGAAATATTCAAATTAGAATCAAATGGAATTGGAGAAAATATATTTAAATATGATTTAAATATATGAAGATGAATTTGTGTAAAAATTTATTTAATATTGGATATTAAATTAATTATAATTATTTAAATTGTTTAAATAATTATTTATTAATTTTATTAGAAAATTAATTTATGAAATTAATTTGTAAAATTAATAGTTTTTTTTTTATTTTAGAAATAAAATATGATTTTAAAATTAATTTTGGATTTTGGAAATAAAATTACATAAAAAGGAAAAATGGGTTTTTCCATCTTCATTTTCAACTTACTCACAATGAAACCAACCTCTTCAACCTTCAATAACTCCAAGCATGAGCTGCATCCCATGCAGCAAATCTCTTTGCATGATAGTCTACAATATATTAAAGAGATTGGAGTGAAGTCGGGGTTAAGCAACCGAATGAATTTTTTTCTGAAAATTCTTGAGAAGAAGGTGTTCTTCAATGGGTGTTGTAGTGAGTTTTCTCCAAAATTCTCTTTGATTCCAGCTTATTTTGAGTCCCATAACTCAATCTAGAGCACCAAGAGAATAGTAGGAAAGATCTTGTGGTGGTCTACATAAAGAATTGGAGGAATTTGCAACTGGAAATAGAGATTTCAATAGTTCTTCAAAGGTATGTTCTTAAAACCCATTAAACTCTGTTTTTGCTTGTTTTCTTTTCTGCCAAAATTAATCAATTAGAGTGCTTATGAATCCTAAACTCTTCTGCTGCATGTTGGTTTCGATCCAACATATTAATCCTTGTTGCTTCTACTGCATGTTGATACACTCTTACACAAACACCATCCGAAGGGGGACGCTCCTAGGGTGCCGAGAAGCCAAGCATGAATCTCACGGTGTGAACATTAAGGGTGAAATGTGAGTGGAATTGACATATCATATATATCTTTTCCTTCCATTGAGTATTTTAACAACCTAGGGTTTAATTTACTTACAAAAATACAACTAATTATTTTTACTAAGTGACTTTTTTAAGTTTGCCCAAAAGTAACACTTGGAAAGTTAAACAATTCTAGTTAACATTCATTAAACACTTTAACAAATATTAACCAACAATTGCATGCTTGTAGCAAATCTATCTAATTCACCTTTTCAGGTAAGTTCCCAGGTAGGAGTATTTCGTTTCCGTCAGCTTAAATACCCCAGCCTAGCCAGAACCCGCCTTAGACAAAAAGTCCCTAATATATAAATTTGTTACAAATTTAATCTTTTATTGAGATCAATTTAATCCTAGTAAACCGATTTAAAAGATTACTCTAATTTCTAATCTCATTAGAAAGTTGTGAGCTCAAATTTTAAAACTATTTTAAAAAATCCTTTTACCTAAGTTTGCATGCAACTATTGGTTATTGATTTTAGTTCTAATTTCATTAATTATAACTCTTATAAAGAATGAAACAATCAAAATCAACCACACTACTAAGCTAGACATCCACAAGGCATTTATAACTTTTATAAATAAAACTAAGTGTCATGCTTCATGCAATGTTCATTCATTACTAATATATAAATCTTATATAAAAAGTAATGAACTAAGTATACATGCTAACACACACCCTTATAATATAACACTTATAATATAAAGATGATGCATGGATATGCTTCGATGCATGCATATATTCTAACTCTTATATTATATGATGCATGAGCATGCTTTAATGTAATTTAATCATGCAAACTACTATATTATAACACTTATAATATAAATATTATGCATGAATAAAATGCATAACCTATGGTGGGTTTTAAAACTATATGTCATACATTGTGGCATATAAACAAACATACATCTCATGTACGTTAAATAAAAATTGATGGACGGGGATAATTATGCCTAAAAAATCGAAGAGAAAAACTAACTATTATAAAAATATGAGTCAATCGGTTCAAACAGGAATACCGGGTCTTGGACCGGCGAAGCCTCGTCACTTCATCGTGTAGCATCTTCTTCAGATTGTCGAGTAATGCTTACAAAGTATAAACGATCATGTAGCATTGATCGTGTGGCTAAGGACTATGCGATGAGCATGAAAGTCCACGTGATCATGCAGTCCATATTGAGTAATGCATGCCATGCGATCATTCAGACAATGATTATGCGATGAGAATGATTGTCTAAACGATCAAGGAGCAAGTGTCGAGTATCGTATACCAAGTGATCATGTAGCCAGTGACTATGCGATGAGCATGCTAGCCTATACGATCGTTTAGCGTGCGTGCCATGCATCAAGTATCATATACTTTGCAATCGTTTACCCCAAACGTCTACACGATTGAGTAGCCAATGCAACACGATTAAGTAAACTCTTTACTCGATCACTTAGCATTAGCTATGTGATTGTTTAGCAAATACTATACGATCGAGTAGAACTTTTCTATACGATCGCATAGCCAAATCTAAACGATCGTTTAGCTTAAGCCACACGATGCGACCAATGATTCGCCTTCTCCCTTGAAGCGAATAGCAACTCCTTGCTTCTGAAGCTTCATCATGACGACTCAAACCAAGCAAAAACTTAAATACAAACTTGATTGCTTGTTAATTATGTCCAAAAACGCAGGGGCCTTTACAAATTAACTTTTGTTAACATAAAGAAAGCTTTAAACAGAGGAAATTATCTCGTAAACATCCATCAACAACAGCATCCACAACCACACTTAACAGTTAAATGAATTGCAGAATACTTAAAACCCACCAAGACTGTAAATGACATTCAATACATCAAGAAAATTTGGAAATCAGAACAACCTAGCTCTCATACCAATTGAAGGAACTTTAAAACTATAGGACCAGTGAGTGGAAGCAGATCGTTTCAAACTCCATTGTGAAAGAATTCAAACATTTACAATCATACAGAAGAGATTATGCATTAAAGATAAAGTACAACATGCTTCTTAATTAAATACAATGGATCGAGTAGCCAATACCTTTAAAGAACTCTTTCTTCACGTATTTCCCTCGATCAGTCACGAACGCAACAATCAACACGAACGCAATGAGTAACTGGAAAATCCTCGATCACCAGCGAGTTAAACTCGATCCTCGATCCTCGAACAGAACAAGACAAAACCACAAGATTACCTTGGTATTCTCGGTGTGAGAATCCAAGAGTTGTAGGCTTTGTATTAATTTGGATCGAGGGAAGGAGGAAGTAAACGATTGAGTATGCAATGAAAATTGTATAGAAGAAGAAGATCTATCGTATAGATTTGATACTTGATCATTTAGTAAAGTGTACAATCGTATAGTAAACTCGATGCTCGATTGTTTAGTCTTTGTAAAACTATCGTGTAGTAAAACTCCTTTTACTGGATAGTAAATTATGTGAGATGATTCAATTGAATGAATTGAAAAACTATTTTTCCTTTTATCTCACAGTTACCATAAAACCATGTATAACCACCCACTTGAAGGAAATCAAGCACGAGTATTTCCATGAGCAGTGGAAGGATCGTTCCAAATTTCATTTGAAATTGAACACGATCAAATATAGTCTAAAACGGAAACTAACAGATCATGCACAAAACAAAATTACAACATTCTTATAAAGAATATCAAAGGATAGAGTATGTGTACCTTTGAAGAACCATTCTTCAAACTCCCTCGATCAATCTACAAGCGTTCACAACACAGCAACACGAACACAATGACCGGTGAACAACACAAACACAACAAATGGTCAACGACTTCTTAAAACCAATCGAGTTGAGTGAGGACACTACCACAATGGTTACTTTGGTATTCTCGGTGTAAGAATTCAGGAGTTGTGGGCTCTGTATGAACTTGGCTTGAGGAAGAGATTGGAGAACAACAATCGTGTATACGATTGAGCAAGTGGGATATAACATAGTCTATCGTATAGATGACGTGCTCGATCATGTAGTAAATGGTAGCCTATTGTATAGAAAAAGCCACTCGATCGTTTAGCTACGATCAACTGATGAACTATCGTATAGTCAAACTCCATGATCGTTTAGTCTCTCTATTGCTATCACTTAGTGAAACACTTTCACTTGATAGCTTTCTCCGTGAGTTCTTTCCGAATGTAGTAACTATCTAAAATTAGGAAAACATTTTTCCTTTTATCTCACGGTTATCATAAAACTACCAATAACCTCCCATTCAATTGGTTATTAGAAAAAAAGAAATTAATTATCATATAATTAATATATTATAATTAAATATGATAACCAACTTGCCATATTATATTTATAACGTATAGTTTTAATATTTCATCTCATGAAACATACAAACCATAGTTCTTTTTCTATTTTACGGTAATTAATGTAAATCATATTTACATTAATCCTCCACTTGATGTATCTCATACAGCATACCAATTATATCATATATAATTGAATTTTCTCTTGTTAATTTGAACACTTCAAACTAACCCCATGAACTAATTCTCAACTTGAATCCATTGAGCTACCAAGGGGACCTTATGGACTTGTAACTTGAAGCTCCAATGGTACGTGAATAGCTTACTAAACTCTTTAGCCACGAGATCCACCATTCTTTAGCTATCAGGCACTCCACTAAAGACTGACAGTTGCACTCTTTTCACTACAGATATATTTCTGTGTCCATATCAACCAACCAATAGTGCGATAACCGTTCACAGATCGCTCGTAAGTACAGCTGGACCAATTTACCATTTTGCCCCTATAGTTACATCTAACTCCTTAAGTACCACTGATTCCTCTAATGAAAAATAAGTCATAGTCCTACTATGACTGAGTTCTCTCTTCCAAAAAGAAGATGTGGCCACTATGTTCAAGACCCAGAATCAGCCCTTAAGGGAGCAATCTATCTACTCACCCCTACTTTGGGGAAGGAGTGAATTCCATCTTATGTAACTGAGTTCCCAGCTCCCCAATCAGACAAATTCCCAAAAAGATAGGCTTGTTGAGTTGGCAATCTGACCCCTCTCACCCATACTAATCAAAGGACCGCCCTCAAAGGTAGGAGTTCCCAAAACACTCAGGATTAAATTCCCAAAAAAGTAGGCTTGTTAAGGTATTCCTAGTGTCACCAGGATAAGGTATCCCTCCTTTATCCTTATACTACAGACCTTTAAAGTTATAACTTAAGGCATGATCCACTTGTCTATCTCATATACATGCTTAAGTTTACATACAATAACCACAAATCTTTGTTTATTGGATATGAATAAATGCAAATAAAATAACTCTTATTTTATTAACAATGTGTACAAAGTTTACAAACTACGAGACTCCGGGAGAATTAGGACACCAATCCCAATACCACTAAGGTCGGTTATTTAGAAAAAGAAATTTAATTAATAAATTATAAATAAATACAATAACTAACTTAACAATTACCATATTATATTTATAACCTATAGTTTCAATATTGCATCATATGCAACATATAAACCATAGTTCTTTTCCTATTTCATGGCATTTAGTATAAATAATATTTATATTAATTCCTCCAATCTAATAATATATCAAATACATTATATCAATTATATCATATATAATTAAATTAATTTAATTATATCTATATATATTAATCAAATTCTCTCTTGTTAATTTGAAAATTTCAAACTAACCTAAAAACTGATTCTGAACTTGAATCTATTGAGTTACCAAGGGGACCTTATGGACCTGTAACTTAAAGCTCCAACGCTACGTGAATAACTGACTAAACTCTTTAATCACGATATCCACCATCCGTTAATTGTCGGGCACTCCACTAAAGACTGACAACTGTACTCTTCGCATTACAGATATATTTCTGTGTCCATATAACCAATCAACAGTGTAGTGACCCTTCATAAACTACTCGTAAGTATGGGCCAAATTACGATTTTGCCCCTGTAGTTACATCTAACTCCTTAAGTACCACTGATTCCTCTAATGAACAATAAATCATAGTCCCACTATGACTGAGTCCTCTCTTCCCACGAAAGGGTGTGGCCATTATGTTCAAGACCCAGAATCAGTCCTTAAGGGAGCAATTTATCTACTTATCCCTGCATCGGGGAAGGATTGAACTCCGTCTTATGAAGTTGAGTTCTCAGCTCCCCCAATTAGACGAATCCCAAAAATGGTAGACTTGTTGAGTTGGCAATCTGGCTGCTCTCACCCATACAAATCAAAGGTCTGCCTTCATGAGCAGGAGTTCACAACTCAGTCAGGATTCAGGTCATGTCGTCTATGGTCATCCTAGTGAAATGTAATTCTCTATTATCAATGGTGTTATATAAAGAGACTAAACATTTTGCGGTACAATCTTATACAAACTCTTTGTATAGGATACACCTGCTCGCATGTCTCTACATGAATGATCAGGATCGGATCATTTGTAGCACAACACTTGTACCATCTATAAAGTGGGCAGTATCTGTAGTGTCACAAGAATAAGGTACCCAACCTTATCCATATACTCCACACCATTTAGGTTATTATTTAAACAAGATCCACCTGTATGTCTCTATATACTTCCTTAACTTTACATAAAATAACATCGGATCTTAGTTTATTGGATTGAGTAAATGCTTATAAAATAACACCTATTTTATTAATAACAATATGTTTATACAGAGTTCACAAATTACAAGATTATAAGGGGATTTAGGACACCATTCTCAACAGTACCCATAATCATTATTTATTTGCAACGATACTATAGTGAGTCAGAATAAGTGCTACCGAGGGGAAGTCAAATACTCCTTCACAAAAGCAAAACATTCTTGACTAAATACTATCTCTATAATAACTCTTATTTCTATAGTCATTTAGTTACCGTTTTTGGTCAGAAATTACTAACACTTAGTAATTCTGTAAGTATAACCCTCCATTTTAAGACTTCAAAGGTTGGCCCCAACGATGCTACCGAATTGGAGAGTCAAGGTTGGGAATGGACCTAAGAAATTTATCCATTTCTGAAGTTTGAGTTGTTTTGAATCCTATGTTACAACCCTCCAAGGGGATAGCCATTGCTAAACGACTATCAAGGTTGCCTAAAGTCAACAAATAGGCGCAACATAGGAATCTAACCATGCAAACTAATGGAAGAAACAATAAGACGTTGACACATATTCTTTCCTCACTTACTATAAACTAGTTCCGCCATTCACCTTAATCTTTACCCATAAAAACACTTTCCGGATGGAGCAGTCGAGATATATTCGACACGAAGCATTGCATGGACCTAACGGTGTGGACTTTCTAGGGACGTGAGAGTTAAAATCAATATATCACATATTTGATTTTACAATGAACAACTTTCCCTTATTCACCTTGATCTTGGCCCATACAAGCACTTTCTGAATGAAGCAATCGAGGTATAATCGACAATTGCATGGAGCTCACGGTGTGAACTTAAAATCAAAACATCGTGTATTTGATTTTAGTATGAACAACTTCCTCTATTCACCTAGATCTTGATTCATGCAAACACTTTTCGAATGGAGTAGTCGAGGTATAATCGACATGAAGTGAAGCATGAATCTCAATGTGAACTCTTAGGGAGGCAAGAGCTAAAAACAACATATCATATATGTTATTAATCTCTCACTGAAGCATTATAACAACATATCATATATGTTATTAAATTTCCACTGAAGCGTTCTAACAACATATTATACATGTTATTAAACTCCCACTAAAATGTTCTACTTATTATTTGGGTATATTTATACTCAATTTTATTTCAGCTAATTGAACAACCCTAAATCTACGTGGTTTATCCAAGTATAATGCTTATAAATGGATTTTAACCTATGATATCTAGGTGATAAATTGTTTTATTACCTCAATCCGTTCACGTACGCTTATAAAACCGATTAACAACACTCAATTAATCGGCCATAATCCCCAGGTAGGAGGTGTTCCATAGACTGTCAACTTAAAACCCTCCAGCCTTAAATAAGATTATATACCAGTTAAGTTTGTAGTCATGTTTTATAAGATAACGACCTATTTTAACTATTAAAACAAGTGTTTAACCTACGTGAGCATGCAATTTATCTTTTTTAAGGATTTTAATGTCTAATTCAATTTTATAACAACTTCTAAAGATAGACATGTTTGCATCCATAACATTCAACAAAGGTATTCAACATTTAATATAACACTTATATTAAACAAAAGAAACCCTAAACATGCATACTATATATTATAACTCTGTATAACTGTTAAAGCTAGAGGAGGGTATGAATATTTCATCAGCTTCATCAACGGTTATTCAAGGTATGGGCATATTTACCTAATGCATCATAAGTCTGGAACACTTGAAAAGTTCAAGGAACATAAGGCTGAGGTTGAGAACCAATTAGGTAAAAGACTTAAAACACTTAGATCAGATCGAGGTGATGAGTATATGGACTTGAAATTCCAGAACTATTTGATAGAACATAGAATCCAGTCACAACTCATAGCACCTAGACATCTCAACAAAATGGTATGGCAGAAAGGAGAAATAGAACATTTTTTGACATGGTTCGTTCCATGATGAATTATGCCCAGTTACCAAGTTCTTTTTGGGGTTATGTAGTTCAAACTGCAGTATATATTTTGAATATAGTTCCATCGAAAAGTGTTTCTAAAACACCTTATGAGCTCTGGAGAGGGCGTAAAGTTAATTTACATCAATTCATAATTTAGGGTTGCCTAGTACATGTATTGGTGCAAAATCCTAAGAAACTGGAATGCTGTTCAAATGTATGCCTATTTGTAGGTTACCCTAAAGAAAGAAAAGTTGGTTTTTTCTATGATCCTCAGGAAGATAAGATAGTTGTATCGACAAATGCAACCTTCGTAGTGGAGGACCACATAATGAATCATCAACCTCGTAGTAGGCTAGTAATAAAAGAAATGACTAGAGAACGACAAATGCATCAACAAGAGTTGTTGATAAAGCAGGTCCATCAACAATAGTAGTTGATGAAACTAATACTTCACATCCTTCTCAAGAGTTGAGAATACCTCGATGTAGTGGAAGATGCAACAGCCTGATTGGTTCATCGATTTAACCAAAACTCAAGTCATCAATCTAGATGATGGCTTAGAGGATTGATGAACTTTTAAACAAGCAATGGATGATGTGGATAAAGACCAATGGATTAAAGCCATGGACCATGAAATGGACTCTATGTACTTCAATTTAGTCTGAGATCTTGTAGATCAACCAGAAGGAGTAAAACCCATTGGTTGTAAGTGAATCTACAAGAGAAAATGAGATAAAGCTAGAAAGGTACAGACCTACGAAGCTAGGCTTGTGGCAAAAGGGTTTACCCAAAGAGAGGGGGTAGACTATGAAGAAACCTTCTCTCCGGTTGCCATGATAAAGTTTATTAGAATACTCTTGTCCATAGCTGCATTTTATGATTGTGAAATCTGGCAAATGGATGTCAAGACATCCTTCCTAAATGGCTATCTTGAGGAGAGTATCTATATGTCTTAACCATAAGGATTTATTAAACGGGGTCAAGAGCAAAAGGTTTGCAAGCTAAATCAATCCATTTATGGATTGAAACAAGTATCTCGATCCTGGAATATAAGATTTGACACTGTGATCAAATCCTATGGCTTTGACCAAAATATTGACGAACCTTGTGTCTATAAGAAAATCATTAACAAAACTGTTGCTTTTCTGGTTCTATATGTCGATGATATTCTACTCATAGGAAATGAAGTAGAATTTCTAGCTGACGTCAAGAGATGGCTTGTTGTGCAATTCCAAATGAAAGATTTGGATGAAGCATAATATATTATTGGGATCCAAATAGTTTAGAACTGAAAAAACAAAACTTTAGCATTATCTTAGGCATCTTATATAGACAATATGTTGTCTAGATATAAAATGCAAAATTCCAAGAAAGGAATATTGCCTTTTAGTCAGCGTTGAGTTTAACGTTGCCTTAAACCCGCGCCTGCGCAAATAATATTTATACATCATCGAACAAACTACTTATACTAACTAGTAGTACATTGAGTTCCTCTAAATCCCTAAACTGAGAAACCAAAATCTTACCTTCCCATGGAGGATGAGAAGTTACAATCTGGCATCTCTCGATTAACTACTAAAGAAATGCCCAAAATACAAGGTGAAAGAGGGAAAAGAAGGGAAAAATTGGCTGGAGGCCGAAGGTGGGCAAATATTTTTGACCTAAAGCAAAGACTGCTATACATAGGGCAACGTCACAACGTTGCAATGCTAAAATTCGCGTTGCAACCCTACACAGGTTAGCATTGCAATGCTACTCTACTTCGCGCAATCTTCCATCTTCAATTCATAGTGTTGCAACACTACATGTAGCATTGCAATGCTACTCTATTTTTCACGAAATAGGTAGCTACTACCTTATAGCGTCGCGCAACGCTCCGTCTAGGGGTATTTTTGTCCGTTCACATCCCTTTGAAGCTAGATTGCTAAAATTAGCTCCTAATTGCTCCAAATTAATCCCAAATAGCTCTTAACGATTGGTTCTACCTCCAAGATGCTCAATACCTAAAAAATCATTAGATAAACACATTAAACATAGTAACGACCTAGAATTAAGTAGAGGAAAATAGCACATTTTTGTGCTATCAAATACCCCCAACTTAATTCTTGATCGTGCTCGAGCAAGGTAAAATCACACGTTCACATAGAAAATTATGTTTTCTCAATCACAAGGGTCGTTACATTAGTCTCAATAGTCTATAAGGATGAGATTTGCAATAAAAAATATAATCAAATTACAATCAATCAATGAAGCACATTTAAAAATTATTCTAAATCTACTCATGCATGAGTGAGTCAAAAGCCCTACTAATTAAGCTCGTAAAACTTGAAATGGTTTTATAGAGCCCTCAATTTGTTTTTCCCCTACACTGGCTTGATGGTTCAAGAGCCAAGCTTCCTAGACTCAACTTTGTAATGGCACACTTAAGGAAACCAAACTTTTATCCTATATTTTTTTATACATATATTTTTTTATTTTTTTATTATTAATTTATTACTTTACACAAAAGAGAAAACCTTATCTAGACACATCAACTTCGTTTTGGCTTGCTCACACGGGTTTCATGCAGGTCATCCAACTACGAGCAATGTCTCCTAACAATAGCCATTCGTATACTACATATCATTGTGGTTATTTACTCGAACTTGATCCATCTTTATGTCTCTACATAAAGTTCAAATATACATATAATAGCCATGGATCTTAGTTTATTGGATTTAGTCTTTATAAGTGCAATTTACAAATTCAATAACAACATTATTGAATAACAGAAAATGTTTAACTTTACAAACTGCGAGTTTTAGGACATAGAACTCAACAATACATATATATATATTAAAATTGAAATTATTTTATTTTAATTTTGAATTTTATTTGGGGAGGGAATAACTTCCCTCCCCTATTCTCTCTCAACTCACAGAGTGTGAATGGGTGATCGGCATTAAGTGTCGTGATAGTACAAAAAAATCTCGAAGAAAATTCCCAATCTCTCTTCTCCTCTCTCAATTCTCCTTCCCCTCTCCAAAAATCACAGAGCCCACAAACTCCTATGATTCTCATTCTAGAGAATACATAAGGCTCTAATTGATGGTGTCCAAATTAAGGTTTTGAGTTCGTGGTCATTTTGGTTTATATTTTTTATCGTGATCTTTTAGAAAAAGAGGAATCATACATGAAGATCATATTTTCGAGGCTTAGTATCTCCAAATATTTTTTCTCTTTTTCATAATAAATATGCTGTAAAATTTTATTTTGATGCATAATATTTCTGTTCAATTCTGTAAAATTCACGTTCTGTAAAAACTAGGATTTGGGTCAAATCCCCGATTCTGCTCACGAACCTTAATTGTTTCCTTCAACAATCACACTGAACAATTCTCTCTCGATCCCAATTATAAGAGCACTCTTTCAAAGCATTTATACTACTCACACGTTTTTCCCATTCTCCAAATAGAGAATACAAAAGGAATTTAATTGAAGTTACTACAGTAAGCTTAAAGTGTTTCTAATTGGGACGACCTGAAACTTGAGGTATAGGCTTCTTTTATAGGCTTGGAGTTCATCTCCATTCTTCAATTTAACCGATGTGAGAAAAACTGCACTTCTAATATTTTTTCAAAAACCAAAAAAGAAATCCACCTTGGCAAGATATTTGAAGAATCCACAAGTTCGGCAATAAGCTATTGTAGCCTTTTACTTAGAATTATGAGGGTTGATGAGCAAAATATGCGTTGATATTGATAATAATTCATGTGGAAAAATGAGCTTGCATCGATCAACGCTGAAAATTCACGCTAACTCTATCATGTGTTATTCTGCGTCAAAATGTCTATTTTTGTAGTTATCGCAGGAATCGATTGCATGCGTTGATTTTCATGAAAACAAGTTCGTCGCATGGAATGTTGCAACTACAAAGTGGTAGCCATGATAGAGGATGATCACAAATTGGGTGGGATGCGTTGCTACTTCAGAAGAAACAATCATGACGCATGAGTGTCAAAGAGATAAGATCATGATGACATTTCACCTACCGTGACAAGGATGACAGAGATTCAGTGCGGGATTACAAATGTTGTTGGTGTTTGAGCTCTATAAATAGAGCCTTAGAGCCCAAATTCAAAGGATCCGAGTCTCTGCCTTAGGCAGATTCTTGTGATCACAGACGAAAGCATGATCAAGACAGCCTTTGAGAGTTCATCATTCCTACAACCCTTTCTGATTGACGACCAGAGCTTCGTCGAAGATAGAGCTCGAGAGAGACTACTCCATTGGCCATCTATGGCACCACCGGCAGCCTTGGCATACATCTGATGAAAGCAAGAGATTGCCTACATTGAGCCCTCCACCTCTCTTCTTACCTCTGTATTGTATTACATTTTGGCTTAAGAAACTAATATATTTTGTAATCAATGCATCTCTCCAGTTCCTTCAACTCCATTTTCATCATCTTCTACTTTATCATCTTTTACTTTCATTGTAATGAGTTAAGTATAGATTGCAAGAGTTATCGCATACTCAATCATGCGGCATAGAGATATGACACATATAGCAAAACACTGAGAGGTGTATGTTGCGCGAGTATTGTGAGTCAATCCTCTTTGCTTAGTGAAAGGCTATCACAATGCTTGTCTATGAGATGAGTAGCTATAACCAACTGCCCGAGAGGGTAAGTAGTGGAACTCACTAAGTAAAGTGAGCAGCATTCCTAAAGGAAGGAATAATCTTGTGCTCAACGCAATCATGTGTTATAGAGATATAAGCATGCAGCTGACCACCAAGAGGTGTGCGATGCATTAGTGCAGCGAGCTGGGATTACCCTTGCGACCAAACTTAATGACTTGGTGCAATTTTCCTTCAACTTCACTTCTCCATGCACCTCCTTACGCGTTAATAGTTGTCGCATCTCTACCGATTCTCATAGTCAAACTTCAATTGCTTAGTTTGTTTAACTAAGAGTAGGAGTATTGCATGGCTAATTAACTTATTTCTTTTTATTTTTATTCACCACCTCAAATGCATTACTTTACAAACATTCTTTAATTGCAAGTCACTGTGTTCAACCTTGGCCCGGGAAACTTGAGTTCTCATTATACTTGGCAAGAGATCAAGAAAACTTATAGTAGGAACGCATGGTCATCGCATAAATGATTAATGCATATTGCATATCCTTTAGATTATCGTATTATCATCGCATATACCATTAATGAATATTCTTCTTGTCAACACATGATCAGTGCATGACCATCGACGCATATAAAATCATAAACAAAATAAAAAAGAAGTATATTTCCTCCGCCAAGTTTTTGGCGCCATTGTCACGGACTTGGCAGCTAATAGTTTGTTTAAGTTTTTGTTTTCGTGGGCCCCCTTTTGATGTTAGGCGTATTGTGGCTTGTGTGATCAAGTTGCAAATGATATTTGAGTAAAGGTATTGCACCCAAATTCAATACTGACCCTGAAATTGAAAGGCTATTTGTCACATGAGCTGGAAGTAGTCTCAGGAGCATGGTAACCGTCATGTAGCCATTGATTGCTGGAACCTCTGGTGGCTGGGACAATGAGTCCCTTGACCTAAGCAGGTGAGTTCGATCCCTTGCATGGAAGAGTCCTTGCGGTGACTTAACTCCAATGTCTCCAGGGACGTCTTCTACTCTATCTTTACTTTGTTTTCCTAGTTAACTTCTTTAGTTTATTTATTTGATTATTTTGGTTTTGAATTTGCGGCTACTTTTCTTGGATGTGGTGTTGCGCTCGCTTCTTTTTGGTGCGACAATAATTTCCTTTCAGTATGTTGTTTCGAAAGAAGAGTTCTCTCCCTCGTTCAACGCATGACTATTTCTTCTACATAAATTCTAATTAACGCAATCGATATTCTACTCGCGTCTTTCTTTTCTTGTTATCTTTCATGCGTTATCCTTTTTTAAATTCTCTCTTTTGCCTGCTTGCCTTCTTTTGCGTTGATAAATTAGCATCCATGAAGATACTTATATAAATTCACTAAATCCATTACTAAACGTCGCATAGCTCAACTCGCTTTTGTAGCCTCTTAAAAGTTTGACAGTCTTAAGTTTTATTATGTGCAAACCTATACTCAAGCCTCTTCTACCACATCTTTGAACAAGTTTGTCTTTAGCTTTTTTCCAAGGACCCTGCCACTCTCTAAATTTGGGGTTGGGATCAGTTTGAGCAAATGCATTCGATATAAACATTGCGATAACGTTTAAAAAAATGATCATAATAATTAAAAAATCCACTGTCAGCGCAAAGGGGAAATCCAAGCTGATAAGAGTTAAGTTATGAAAGGTACCTACCCATAGTTGGATACTTCGCATGACACCCATGCAGGTAAGCAAAAACGAAAGTAAGTGACCAGAATCAACGTATAATAACAACTCCACTGTCTGGTGCAAACTAAAATTAGTTAAAACAAGAGTTTAGTTGAATATGGCACACAACCGAAGTTAGATGCCCGCATGACACCCATGGGGATAAGCTAAAATGAAGAGTGTAACTAGGTTCAACGCCTAAATTTAATAATAAGTTGCAAAGCTTGGAATCTTGTTGAACGATCACATTGTAAAAAGCTAAAAGAAAAGTTGTCTGTGATGAGTAAAAAGTTTTGAGCAGAGGCTTTCCATAATTAAACTTAGAAAATATCTCTTAGAAGAACTGGCTAAGTTTGAGGAGAGTGTCACTCCCAAGGTTAGAGGTGCAAGTGAATTATATTCTGAGAAGCTGGTCAACGCAAAGGAAGAGTCAAAGGGTAAGTTTTGAATTTCCTTAGTATAAGACATGTTTGAGGACAAGCATGATTCTAAATTTGGGGGTGACACCTCCCAAGATTTTCCCTTTTCGTCACATGCCAATAAACCTTGGTGAAATTTATGGTGCAACTTCCACCTACTTGGCTCACTTGGAAGTCTTTCAGCCATCTACACAATTTCCACCACACAACTTACATAACCGCCAAGTCATTGCCCGTGTGCAAACCTTTGGAACCGCTAATATCAAATACTCTATCATGGTAAAGTGGATATACCACAATGATGAATCATTCTTCAAATAAAGTCACCGTCTCCTCTGACGAAAAAGACACAGTCAGCATCTAGTCTATATCCCTTTGACGAACCTGCTCTGTTTTTCATGTGCTTGGACTATCCGCATTCCCAACAACCTATCTTCGCATATGCTCAAAGACTATATTCTTTAAACCTTTGCAAGAATCATTCTTCGACTGCACTAAAACACCATCACCGCCTAACTCACACTTGTGTAATCCAACTTGTATCAGCACATCCTTGATTTGCACTTACCACAAGTCGAAGTTGATCCTTCCATCAAATTTCTCCACATCAAACTTTACTGAACTCATAAAGCTTGACATATGTTTCCTTTCCTAGCAAAACAACAAGTAGTGAACAATTCACAATATTCACAAACACCACATCTTAGACAATGTTGCAACCATGAAGCATACTCAGACATTCAAGAAACTATGAACCTAACGCTTTGATACCACTTGATAAGGAAAACGACCCTCCAACTATCTCTATAATGGTATGATATTGTCCACTTTGGGCATAAACCTTCATGGCTTTACTTTTGGTTTCACCCCAAAAGGCCTTATACCAATGGAGATAGTCGACCCTCACTTATATACCCACAATATCTTGATGAGGACAATGACTCTCCAACTATTTTCACAATGGTACGATGTTGTCCATTTTGGGCATAAACCCTTATGACTTTGCTTTTGATTTCACTCCAAACGGTATCATACCAATGGCGATAGTCGCCCTCACTTATATACCCATAATATCTTGATAAGGATAACAAACTTCCAACTATCTCCACATTTGTATGATATTGTCCACTTTGGGCATAAACCCTCATGGTCTTGCTTTTAGTTTTACCCAAAAGGCCTTGTACCAATGGAGATAGTCATCCTCACTTATATACCCATGATTCTCACCTTATCTAACCAATGTGAGACTTTGGTCACATTCCGTGTTAGGGTTGATGACCTAAATCTTGAAGGGTCCTATAGTTTATAATTGTATTGTACAAACATTTTATTTATGTAATAAAATATGTGATGTTTTATTTCAAAATTAGTTGCATTAACCACAAACCAATAAACTAACATCCAAGGTTATCATCTGTAACTTAAACATGTATGTAGAGGCATACAGGTGAATCATATTTCAGTGATAACCTAAATGGTCTGTAGTAGATGGATGGGACTGAATACCTTATCTTGGTGACACTACAAATATGGCCCATTTTGTAGATATTACAATTGTTGTAGAGAGCTACAAATGATCTGATCCTGACCATTCATGTGGAGACATGTGAGCGGGGGTATTCTATACAAAGAAGTTTGTATAAGACTAAACCATAAAATGACTAGTCTCATTATACAACCCTATCATAATTGCATGTCTCTGCTAGTTAATTTTGAGCTCGTGCATTTTCTGTATGTCTATGCTTGAATTTACGCCAGAAGCAAAAGATTAGATGTGAATGCTTAGATATATAGGCTGACCTTGAATCTTGGTAATGTATGTTTAATCTAGATTCGAAGAATAATTTGGTTAATTGAATATGGCTTTTCCTGACACTTAATCGACGCGATTGAATCCTCATTCTTAATGCATATTATTTTTAATTCTATATGATCGCTAAGAACCCAATAGAATTGAGAGCATATAGTATAATTAGAGTATGGTCTCTCCTGTTGGGAATGTCCTAGAAATCGTAGTTCATAAATTTCGTGTTAAACATTCTATTAACCAATAAAATATTATTGAGTATCTCATTCGATAAAATTGATTGATATTGCATTCTATTATGTCCAATAAACATATCCATGGCTATAGTATGAATACTTTTATTCTATGTCGTAACATAAACAGGATCACGTTAATAGTATAGAGCCTAAATGGTCTATAAGTATATGGATGAAATTGGGTATCTCATCCTGGTAACACTATTGGATGCAACCCATTTTGTATAGGTAATACAAATGATGTAATCCACAGATCATTCATGTAGAGACTTGTGAGTGAGGGCATCCTATGCAATGAGTTTGCATAAAGATTGGACCACGAAATAATCACTTTTCTTTATAACGATCATTTACTATTAAAATTGACTATTTCATACCAAAGCAACCTAGGATAACTCAATCTTAATCCTGAGTTAGCTATGAACTTCTGTTTATTCGAGATTTTCGTTTGATCTGCATAGGTGAGAGTAGTCCAACAACACTGCTCAATAAGCCTTCCATTTTGGGGATAAGACGGATAAATAGTTGGGGACATAGCCTTACAAGATGGAATTCACTCCTACCCGTTTTAGGGTTAGCAGATAGGTTTTTCTCTTAAGTGCTAAATCCTGGTCTTGAACAATCGGGGTTCCGTCCTCTCATGATAGAGAGGGACATAATTCATAAGTGGTATTATGAATTAGTTGTTCGTTAAAGGGTAAGTGGGAGCTTAAGGAACAAGATGTATTTACAGGGGTAAAACGACAATCTTAACCCAGCTGTAAATACGAACAACTTATGAAGGATTAACTTACTGATTATGGTTAACATGGACAAAAATACATCTATAGTGAAGAGAGTGCAACTATCGAGCAATAGTGGTGTGTCTTGATGGTTAACAAATAGTAATTAATTCAGTTTAAAGAGTTTAACCAATTGATTACAAATCATTGGAGCTCATGATCTGTAGGTTCAATAGGTCTCTCTACTAGCTTTAATACCTATTGAAGGAGTATTATAACATGCAATGGAAGAATTCAGAATCAATAAACACTTAAATTACACTTAATTTGAGTTTTAGACATGCTACTGATGAAGTTTTCATAAGGGGGTTTGAACCAGACAATACCTTTGTAGTTCTCTTCACGATTTCAGTAGAATCTCCACAAGTTTGAGCTGGATTCTTCAGATAGACCACCAACAAGATCTTCTCCACTATGCTTAAGAAGGAATTTGTGGTGAAAACACTCTAAACAAGCTGAATTGAAGATAAACTTGAGAGAGGGTGTTAGGGTTTTTAGTTTTGCAGGAACTTGGATAAAAATCTCAGAGATATTTTTCAATTCCATGCATGAAGCTTCATTATATAGACTCATTTCATGCATTAGAACATGGCTGCATGTAGGGCAGCTTCTACTTAGTATTGATTGAAGAATTCATGGTGGAATTTGGTGATAAAACACCATAAGAGATGTTAGTGGATTTTTGCTAAATCATGCTTTAAAATGCCAAAACCAAAAAACATATTAGTTTTATGTTTAATTATTTATGTATTTGATGTTTGTTATAATTAAATATTTTTAAATGCATAAAGTATGCCATTTAGATTTAAAATCCCACCATAGGAAAACATGTTACATGCATTATTGTATATTATAATTAGTTATAATATATAGTATGCATGTTTTCAGGGTTTGTTAAAAATTGATGTAATTGTTATATTGATTTTGAAAACCTTGCACGTTGTGGTATGTTAAAGCATGTTTATTTTATAAGTTTGTTATAAAATGAAATTAGACTTTAAAATCCATAAGAAAGATAAACAGTATGCTCACTTAGGTTAACAACTAGTTTTAAAGTTAAAATAGATTGTTATCTTATAAAATTTTGTTACAATCTCAAATCGATTCATAAACATGTCTAAGTGATGAATGCAGAAATGCATGTCATCTTAGGCCTTTTACTTAGAATTATGAAGGTTGTTAGGCAGAATATGCATCAATCATGATAAGAATTCACGAGAATATGAGTTGCATCGATCAGCATAACGAATCTCAACTAACCCGTTATTTTGCATTAATTATGCGTTCAATATTCTATTTTTGCAGCTAATGCAGGAAATGAATGCAAACGCGGAAACTAGACCACCGTATAGATGACCGTATACGAAGAAACTCTCCATCGCAAGGTAAACGCATTAAATCAACGCATGGGTGTTGCGGTGATCAGCCGTATGCGTCCATCGCATGGGGATTACGCTCGTCAGGCGATTGCGGTCATCATGTAGATTTGCGGTATTAAGCGAATGCACTCATTGAATGACTGCAGATGTGCGACGACACAAACTAATGGGATCAAGGCAAGGTAGGTGGAATGAACACATCAACACATCTACCTCGAGAAAATCCAAAGATGATGTTGACATTTCACCTACCACGCCGTTAGAGACAGAGGTTCAGAAAGGACGAACGCGCTGAATGTCAGACTCAGAGAAATTCAATTAATGTTGTCTGTGACCCAAGCTCTATAACTAGAGGTCGATGAGCTAAAATTCAAATAATCCGGAGGAGGATCCTTGTGAACCGGGGACTTTCCCCGTGATCTAGACAAACTGCATGAGAAGATGGCTGAGAGTTCTTCACCTCCTTCCTCCATTCCGAGTGACGACCGGAGCTTGATCTCGAGAGAGTCAGCTCCTCCGCCCATCCATGGCACCACCGATAGCCTTGACGCACATCCGCTGGAAGCAAAGTTGCTTCCGGCCGGTCATTTCCTTTTCCTTTCTTTCTTATATTGTATTGTATGACATCTTGGAATTAAAGAATTAATACAATTTTTTTTCAATGCATTTCTCTGTTCCTTCGAATCCACTCCATCTTCTTTGCTTAGCATCTTTACTTTCATTGCAACACTTAGTGGGATTGCTTGGGTATCGCATACTTAATTATGTGGATTAGGGATATGAAGCGTGTAGCAACCTACCGAGAGGTGTGCGTTGCGCGAGTGTGTGAGTAGTCTTATTTGCTTAGTGTGAAGTTGCTGCAACGCCTGTCTATAAGCTAACGAATTGCTTGTCTAAGAGTAAAGTCAACAATAATCAATTGCCTGGGAGGGTAAGTGGTTGGTCGCATTAAGCAAGGTATGCATTGTTCATTAAGGATAGTAACAATCTTAGGACAGCAAAGTTCATGCGGTTACCTTGTCCTATGAGCACTTCATTCATCATTTAGGCATACCTGGGAGTGTAGTCTAAAACAAAAATCTAAGATTTGGGAGAGCGGATTGGAACACATAGGTAAGAATGGGGCCCTTAGAGATAATCTATGTTTTCTTCACACAGCGTATGCACCCTACAGAGTGGATTTGCATGCGTCAAGGAAGTAGGATAAGGGGTTATGCAGCAGCCATGCTCATGCAGCGAGAGCTAGTGAGCTGGTTATGGAGGTCTAGGCAGGCATAGGCTTCTCGGACATATTGCGGGTACACCACATACGTCCTAGAGTTAGGTTCACATGTGTGTAGCATGATTGAATGGCTCGTGCTAACTAAGGTTTCCCTTGCGATCACTCTTAAGTATTGCAATGAAAATATCTCTGCATTTTATCTATTTTCCCACACATTTATTTCATGTCAAGGTTTGTCGCATCTCTACCTTTCATGTCTATTCTCATTGTGTTGTCTGTCAGATAGGAGTAGGAGTAGGATTAACTTAGCAACATCCCGTCCATTCTTTTATTTAAACTGTCGCATGCACATCAACACAATCATATAGCTACAAGTCCCTGTGTTCGACCTCAGATTACCTGAGAAACTTGCGTTCGCATTATACTTAGCGTGAGCGTAAGAAAACTTGTGGCAAGATGCATGGTCATTGCATACATTTGTTAACATATTATCATTCCAACGCATGACCATCGACGCATGACCATCAACGCATATCTTAGGAACATGCATCGCATACCGCGTCCAAGGGATTTTAGTTGTCGATTAAAATTGACTTCTAAATTTTCGTCACCACTAAAGTAGGGGGAACTTAAGTTGACGGTTTATGTAACCTCCTACTTGGGGATTATGACCGAAATATGGAGCATTGTTAACTAATTTTATGAGCTTGCATCAGCGATGTAAGGTTTAAAACTGGATTAAACGCTTAGACATCATAGGTTAATTTCCAAATATAAATGTTATACTTGGATAAAAATCATATAAACTTAGGTTGTTTAAAGTTAGTTGTTTTTAAACCTAAGTAAATAAATACCCAAACATTTAGAAAACTTTGGTGAGAGATTAACAATATATTCGATATATAGTTATTAGCTCTCACGTCCTTAATAGTTCACACCGTGAGGTCCATGCTCGGTTTCATGTCGCTTTTACTGCGACTACTCCATTCTGAAAGTGTTTGCATGGGTCAATAACAAAGTGAATGGAGGAAGTAGTTCATAGTAAGTGGGTGAAGGAAATGTGTCAACATTATCCTATGGTCTCCTCCGTTAGTTTGAACCATGAGATTTCTATGTTGCACCTGATGTCGATTTTAGGCGGCACTAACTAGTCATTAACCACGACGATCCTTACAGAGAGTTGTAACATAGGATTCGGAACAACCCAAGCTTCAGAAATGAATAGGGCTTTATAGTTCCGTCTTAGGTATTGTCTTCCACCTCGGGGGCATATTCATACCGTTCTATAAGATCTGAAAATGGTGGGTCACACTTACAAGAATTATTAATTGTTAGAAGGATCTTGACCGAAAATGATAACCAAATGAACTATAGGAATAAAGAGTTATTCTAATATAGTATTTGGTCAAGATTGTCTTGTCTCAGTGAAAGTTTTTTTTTACTGCCCCGCGATAGCAACTATTCTGAATCACTGAAGTATCATTGCAAAATAAATAAAGAAAAATGGGTACTTTATTTCTTTGCTAAAAATTGGATTTAGATGCATAAGTTTAATAGAATTTGTTTAATTTTTTCAACAATTTCAAATTCAATTATACAACTGCTCGCTTCCGATAATTTTAATGGAGAAGGATATTCAAACTGGAAATCCAACATAAATACGATATTAGTTATGGATGATTTGAGGTTTGTGTTAATGGAGGAATGTCCTCCGATTCCCAGTACAACAGTGAACCAAAATGTTTAGGACATCTATGATCAGTGGATTAGGGCTAATGAAGAAGCCATGGCTTATATCTTAGCAAGTATATTTGATGTACTTAATAAGAAACATGAAGTAAGGCCCACTACCCGTGAGATAATGGCATCACTCTAGGAGATGTTCGGGCAACCGTCATCCTCTATTCTACATGAAGCCGTTAAGTATGTTTATAGTACTTGCATGAAAGATGGTACCAATGTCAGAGAACACGTTCTGAATATGATGGTCCATTTTAATATTGTTGAGGCTCATGGGGCGACGATAGATGAAACCAGTCAAGTCAGTATGATATTAGAATCTCTTCCGAAGAGTTATCTACCTTTCTGAACCAATGTTGTTATGAATAAAATTACTCACAATTTGACTACACTGTTCAATGAACTGTAGACATATCAGTCTATGATGAAACTTAAAGAAAGTGAAGTAAATGTTATTTCACGACCTAAAAAGTTTCTCAAGGGTTCTACATCTGGAACAAAACCCACTAATAAAAAGAAGTTTGTTCCTTCTTCTTCAAAAGACAAAAATGTACAAATGAAGAAGAGGGGTAAAGGGAATAAGAAAACCACTGCAAAGAAATAAAAACAAAAACAAAGCACCCAAAGGGAAATGTTTCCATTGCGGAGAGGCTGGGCATTGGAAGCGTAACTGCCCAAAGTATTTAGTAGAAAAGAAAGCGAAAAAGGCGAACCAAGGTAAATCAGATTTACTAGTAGTTGAAACATGTCTAGTGGAGAATACTCACCTAACCTGGACATTAAATTCGGGTGCCGCTAATCATGTTTTCACTTTTTTACAGGAAACTAGTTCTTGGAAACGACTTTTTGAACAAGAAATGACTTTCAAGGTGGGAATGGGAGAAGTCATTTCGGCTCATGCAGTGGGAGATGTCAAGCTATTTTTTTGAGAATCTTTCATCTTACTTAGAAATGTATATTATTTACCTAAGATGAAAAGAAACTTAATCTCCATTTTCTGTCTGCTAGAAAATATGTACAAAATATCTTTTGAATCTAATGAAGTGTTTGTTTTTTCAAGAGGCGTTCATATTTGTTCTGCAACACTAAAAAATAACTTGTACATATTAAAATCAATTGAAGCAATGGCCATTCTAAATATAGAGATGTTTAAAATGACTAAGATGAAAAATTTCTCTTAATGCCTATCTTTAGCACCTTAGACTTGGTCATATTAATCTCAACAGGATTGAAAGATTGGTTTAAAATACCAAAACCAAAAACTAAAAATTGCATAGGAAACTCTCTTGCTCTAGAAATTAGATAGACCCCTATCCTAGATTACATTTACTCTTTTATTTCAATTTCACACATTTATCTCTTCCACACTAAAACCCTCAATTTACCGCTCTAGTTAGAAAATTGGCTTAATGAACCAAATCACACTTCCATGCAGATCGATGTGGACTTACCACTGTTGCTACACTTTACTAGTGATAGGACTAATCCGGTTTTACAAATTTTCTATTGATTAGTAGTACTTTCGGGAATTAAACGACACCAAAATGGATACCGTCAGCTATCTCTTCAATTGACATATTTTAAACATGGTTTCAATGATGATGAATATTCCAAGCATGATTTTAAGCATGATGTTTAAGATTGCCTATTCCTCATGTTATGTTATTTATGAAATGATGAATGAGTTATATTTAAGTATGGTTTTACAAAGTATTGTCTTATATACCCTAGCTCAACGTTTCCCGATACTCAAAGAGATGAAGGTATCCAGGATCCCGATATTCAAGAAGATGAATGTATCCAGGATCCCGATATTCAAGAAGATGAATGTATCTGAAGAAATCAATAAATATATGTAATATAGGTCTTTTTGTGACCTACCTTGGCACACACATAGACTTTAGGCCGTGTGCAGGGGTGCTTAGCATTTTGAGGCCTTTTCTACCACACATGAGATAAGATTATCGACATTGAGTGTATTGAGCTTGCTCTAACTCAATTAAGCTTATGGTACCTATTTATGGATGTTTTATGAGTTATGAGATTTACAAGTTTTATGTATGTTTTATGGAATATGATATTTACAAGCATGATATTCCATGCTTTAAGGTTTTCCTGATATTCCTAGTTTGATATTATGAAAATGATTTCTGACGTTGTCGATTTTTCTAAGCCAGTTAATTTTGATGCATATTTATAAACTCTAAGTTCTGAAAGCCTATTCTTGGTTTTTCATTGACTATTAATGTTTCCAAGCATGTTTATACTTAACTAGTCACTCATTAGGCTTCTCAACTCACATTTTTAAAATGTTTTCTTTCCCAAGAAGCAATCAAGTTACTGATGCCTAGCCTACTACAGTCAGTCTACCACATCCACATATTATTAGATAGTTCAGAATCCTTTTAGGTTTTGATATGTACTTGTGTGGTCTCAATATTGTGTAACATATTAGCTAGGGATGTGAGGAATTCTTTGGATGTATAAGTACGTCTACAAATATTTATGTATGTTGGGCTCGAGCAAGAGATGTATAAAGTCTTCTATATGCTTAAAAGGCTCAAAGATATGAGGGGGATGTATGCTTGTATATGTTATTGTTTATCAGGTCAAGCAGGTGAACATGTTTAACAAGAACCTGGTGGGTAGTAGATGTCATAAGAGGGTTGAAATTGTTGTCTTCACATCCCTTTTTAGGTTAAGAGGATAATTTGGTAGGGGGTGTGACACTAATCATGTTCTTTAGTGAGAAGCTAAATGGATCACAACTTAGCTACCCATCATATGATAAGAAATTACATACACTTGTAAGGGCTTTGGAAGTTTAGCAACATTACTTATGGCAAAAGGGTTTGTTATCTATACGGATCATAAAAACTTGAAGTAGCGGTAAGCAGGGATGGCCCAAAAATCGAGCCGACCGAACCGAAGGTTGGAGGTCAATTTTTTCAAAAAATCAATTGGGGTCAGTTTTGTCGGAATATAGTTAAAAATCAATCACCTCCAATCGACGTGTAAACCAAAACCGATCATCGCCGACCGTATATCAATATTATATCATTTTTGGTAATATATATTGTATAAATATTATATATTTTTATTATAAAATATATTCTTTCTTCTCCCAATTTCCAAAACTAATTATTACTTTACACTCTTTCTCTTCTTTCTTCTTAAAACTTCCAAGAATCATCATTAATTTTTCCCTTCTCTCCCTCTTTTCCCTCTATCTCTCAACCTTCCCCCTTCTCTTTCTCTTCTTCTCCATTTTCTCTTCCTTCCCACCACCTCTCTATCTCACAAATTTCAAAACATTCCCCCCCCCCCCCTTTCACTCTCCATTTTTTCTTCTTTTTCATTTCTTCATTTTTTTTTTCTCAATCTTTATTTTTTTTAAATTATTGTTCTCCCTTTCTTATTTTCTTCTTTATCTTTATTTTTACATTAGTTTCTTTTTATTTTCATTGAACTTACAAAACCGATGAAATTGCCCATTCCGATTGTGTGGTCGGACAATCAGTGGTAGCAAGCATCCACAGACCAACGAACATCGATCGTCAAAAATCGATGTGTCGGCGACTACCGCGGTTTTTTCCCAAAACTAACGCAACCCAGCCGATGATCACCCTAGCTTGACCCACATCAAAAGCCAAACAAAGTTAAGCAAGAGGCATGCAAAGTTGGTAGAGTTTATTGAGACATTTCCATATATCATTTATTATAAGAAAGTTAGGGACAATGTAGTAGTTGATGCATTGTCCAGAAGGTATGCCTTGTTTTCTTCCCTTAGTGCAAAAGTTCTTGGTTTTATAATTGAGTTGTACAAAGTCGAGAATTTTGAATTTCATGAAGTGTATAAGTAATGTTTAGAAGGGAAAATGTGCATGATTATATTGTCTTTGATGAAATGCTTTTTAGATAAGAAAAATTTTGTATACCTAAATGTTCTATTCGAGAGTTAGCTGTGAAAGAAGCTCGTGGGGGAGGACTTATGGGGTATTTTGGGGAATTCAAAACATATAACATGTTTTCTAAACATTTTTATTAGTTGAAAATGATGAAGGATATGAATAAAGTGTACAAACAATATTTCAAACGTAAGGAAGCTAAGTCTAAAACCCAACCACACAGTCTTTACACACCTTTGGATGTTTTTAGTGAACCTTGGACTGACATTAGCATGAATTTTGTTCTAGGACTACCAAAGACAAGAAGACATCATGATAACATTTTTGTGATCGTTGATAGGTCTAGTAAGATGACATATTTCATTCCATGTAACAAAACAAATGATGCTAATAACACAACTCATTCATTCTTTATGGAAGTGGTTAAATCGCATGACATTCCTAAAACCATCATTAGTGAGAGAGATGCTAAATTTTTAAGACATTTTTTAAAGTTTTGTAGGAGAAATTAGGAAGTAAGCTTTTATTTTCAACAACTTGTCACCCACAAACTGATGGGTGAATTGAGGTGGTTAACAGAGCATTGGGTGCGCTACTAAGTTTACCAATTTCTAAAAATCTCAAGTCTTAGAAGAATACTCAACTTTTTTTAGAGTTTGCTTACAATAGAGCAATACATAGTACCACTCATCAACCACATTTTGAGGTTTTGTATGGCTTTAATCCATAAACTTCTTTAGATTTGACACCTTTGCTACCTAATATGTTTGCTAGTGATGTAGCTATTTCAAGGGTGGAGTAGATCAAAAACTTGCATAAAGAAGTCAAAGAAATGATTGAAAAGAAAAATTAAAAGCTTATCAATAGCAAGAAACAATGGAGAAAGAAGTTGATTTTTAAACCTGATGATTGGGTTTGGGTTCATCTGCGAAAGGAAAGGTTTCAAGATCAAATGAAGTCTAAACTTCAACCAAGAGTAGATGGTCCATTTCAAGTCATAGAGCCATTGCATATACCCGAAGGAGCAATTTCAAAAAACAAGACAAAGAAGATTCAAGAGACTTTCATAGTATATCTTTAAAAGCTAACAAATTTACAAGAAGTGACAAATAATTCTAGGTTCAAATTTTTATATAATGTTAGCTCAATAGACAAGTAGAATGATACAAGTAGAATGATATGAAGTTGGCATAGGAAAAGTCTTAAGTTTGGAAGATGGTGTGGAAGTAAAAAAAAAAAAAAAAGGTATGTAGATTTTGCAAAGAAAATGCTGTTAAGTGTGCACTGCATGAGAAAACGTGATATCAAACCTTATCAAACGTGAGAATTAAGCTTGCCACCTTCTAGAGGAGATATTTAAGACAATTTGGATACTTTCTATATTTTTAGTTTTGTATTTTGACTTATTAATTAGTATGCAATTAAGTTTTAAATCCTAAGTCTTATTTTTTTACAATTTCAATTAATTGTGTTTGAATGACTTCGGAGTTCTTGGTCATATCCATAACCATTTGGTTTTTAAAATGGCTTGTAATGTTCTCGAAAATTTATATTATCAATATTAAAAAGCTTGTGCTTATTCAACCCCTTTGGTGTTGCATTTTCTTTCAAAGCTTGTTTTAGATTTAATGTTTAAATCAATTCCTTTGATTAGCCTATGTTTGTCGAAAAATCATTATCTACGCGATGAGCAAGCTAATTCTGGATGAGTTGTCTTAGGATCTAAGAGTGACTATCATAAATTATAAGTTTGTCTAAGTTAGCTTTCTTTGTGAGTGTTTGCAAGATCCTAGAAGGACCTCTAATTTTGCATCCAATGAACATTGCGGGCGTTTATCAGGCAATCATTATAGAGGTGTTATGTTTGACCACACCTAAAGTATTTACCAAGATTAAGTCGATTTTAAGAATGATTAGATTTAAAAGATGAGAGATTCATTTTGCCCTTTTAAATTTGGAAGTGCTTGCTTGGTTAGAATTCTTGAAGGATCCGCCGAGGCTCGTCTATTTTAGGCGGAAGACGTATCAAAGCTATTTTGAGCACTAAACCGAGGCTCGTCTTTTGCTACACTTGCTAGAGGTCGTAAATGAAGATTTTCCCTAATATCTTATCGCAACATCTCTATGTACCTTGCAATATGTTGATTTTCGCTTTCCTCCAAGCTATTTCGAGCACTAAGTCGGTAAAGTTCTTATTTATAATCTTCATTATTTCTTAAGTCTTGTTTATAATGTTGAAACTGATTATAAAGAAGCCAGTCATGGAAGAAATTATTTCTTCATCAATTTTATCATTTTGGGCCAACTATGTATTAGTTTTTTTCCAAGCATTTGTCTATTAATTTAGACTCGGCCCCACCAAGCCGAAGAGCCACTTTTTAGTTTGAAAGAGACCAATTTTACCTTTCTATTCTCGGGAGTTCTTATATAGTCAAAGAAACTTTCTATATGCTTTACCTAATCTAAGAAAACTTCAATATTCATACGTCCGTTATAGTATGGAAGATCGATTTTTCATTGTATAGTCTGAGTCTTGTCCCCAAGGCTACCTGATTAAAGAAAACAGAATTATTTAAGTGGTGAAGCTTTTTATTGAAGAGAGAAAGAGTAAAGTAGGGACACTGATACTCAATCTTCTATTGATTTCTTTCTCAACCTTGTCTTGGAAAAGATTACAATACCACTGTATATAGTCTCACAAAATATCTTCCTAAATTCCTTCAATGAATCACTAATAAAAGCAAATGAAAGAGATTACAATAATTAAGACAGAATTTCAAAAGTTGCAGTAATTCTTGACCCTTCGTTACTCAAGCTGACATAACTTTTCATAGAAAACACCAAATGATTTGAGATTTGAACCATCAGAAAGTACACATTCGGGACATCAAAATCCATAGGTCACACATTAAATTTGAACATCGTTTGAACTTCTAAATTCCTGCTAAAATCCGCCATAAATGTGACAATTTGAGTTTAAAGCTCAACACTACCCACGTTGAGATCTTCATTTTCTTTGTTTTCTTCAATTGTTGTTGTTTCGTAATCTTCATTTTCGAATGAGTTAGTATCAAAACCTACCATTTTGTGAGGGAAAGGTTTTTGATGTGGTATAAAGGTTTTTGATGTGGTATATAGTGGCCTAAAGCTTGATTGTGTAAGTTCACACCTAGTTGACCCCTCGCTCTTTCTTGATTTATATGAATATTTTGAAATGGAATTTCTTGGCATATAGGTTGTCTATTTTGTCCTTGTCTTTGATGTTCTTGAAGGAAGGCCATACGTTATTGGCCGCGGGCGTAGGTTAATATTCTGATCGCTGGAGGAATAACGTTTTGATCTTGTTCCTGGGGTAGATTGTTAGAAATCCTACCAATTTCTTGAGTAAGGTGTTCTAAATCCCTACTATATCAGCATCATGTACTTCCAATAGACTAGCATTCACTTAGGCCATGGAACTTTCTAGGTAAGGTAGTCGCCGGTTGAGGGTTTGCGGAGAAAAAGATTGTTGGGTTGACCACTCTTCAGAAGACCCAAATACTTAAGATCAATGCTGGAAAAATGAAGAAATGGTTCAGAAATATTCTGTCAAATCCTCAATACTCGGAACTCGATGCTCGATGTCATGCTACTCGATCCTCGATGAGAATTTCATTTTTCGTCTGACGAGTCTCTGTTAAATCTTCGATGGAACTCGATGACAATAGAATTAATACTCGATCGTACTCGATGGTTCTTGAACGATACTCGGTGCGACTCAAATGTGAAAACAATGAACTAGAAGCTACTCGATAGCGAAGAATCGATGCACGATTGACTCGATATTCAAATTACTCGATGAGATTTGAATGCTAAATGAAAGGCGCGCGATTTGCAGTCAAGAAAACACTCATATGAACAAGAAAGATAAGGAAAGAAGATAAAGACACGATATTTACGTGGTTCGGTAAGATTGCTTACGTCCACGGGAAGATCTGAATTCTTTTTACTGATGAAAATTGTGTATAATTTTGTTGTTTACAGAAAACTAAAGAAAATGATGATAACTCTCTCTTTGACTCTTTTTAAGTTGAATTTAAAATCAGTGGTATTTATAGAGTATACGAGTTGACCATTTACAAAGTTAGTTATTAACAAATAAAATTGAGATATTTGAGTAAAAACTTCTTTAAAGATGATGCTTCCACATCCAGAGAAGGAAAATTATTGGAAAAACTAGTTCTTATAACTTGTCTAAAAAATAAGAAAAACAGCCATATATCAGTATCTAGCTACAGGCGAGCCTATAACTTGGCCAGATAATGTATTTCCTTTGAGCCAACAATAGAATGCATAAGTGCATAAGTAAGAGGTTAAAAAAAATCTAGTTAATTTTGACAATGTCAATATCATGAATTAGAGGCTACATGGTAGCATTATCCATCAAATCAACACTAAAGATAATCAAATTATGTAATGCCATGAAAATGAGATTGTTCAAACTTCTTTTTATAAAATTAAGAAATTTTATTAAATATTTATCCAATTCACTTGACAACTCGACGAAGAAAATGAGACAACAAATTTAATAGGAAGATTTTCAAAAATAGAAAAATAAGAGAAAATATTTATCCAAATAATAAAATTTAATTATTTTTTTATTCTCCATCTTCTATCTTCCGGCTTCTCCTTCCTCTTCTCCTTTTTTAATTATAGATTTTTTTTTCTTCTCTATTTTTAGTTTTGTTGCTAGTTCAAAAATGTTAATTAGAATGGCAATGAAGACAATGGAATGCCAAGTTATAGATAAAGTGATAGTAGTTTTTGGTAGTTTTGTTGCTAGTTCCAAAACAGTAATTAGAATGATAATCATAAATAATGGAAGGCCTAGTGGTAGACCAAGTGATAGAACACTATCGTTATCTATCATAGATAGACATTGGTAGTTATTTATCATTATCTATCTATGATAAACAATGATAGTTTTCTATCTCTATCTATCAATGATAAAGAATGATAGACTACTATCAAGGTCTATCAATAGATAATGATTTTGTTCATAATTTTGTTGTCATTAACTATACACTAGATGTTATTATTGAATATGAAAATTTTGTTGCTTTTAAATGGTTGTGATAGACATTGTTATCACTTATCACATATAGATATTGATAATAGTCGATCATTGTCTATCAGTAATAGACAGTGATAAACTACTATCAATTGCCTATCAATAGATAATTGTTGTTGCTAGTCGTTTGTAGTTTTTTTTTATTTTTAGATAGTTTATATTACATACACTAGACATTGTTATTGAAAATTTTATCGTCTTTAGATAGTTGTGATAGACATTATTATCAATGTCTATCAAAAATAGACGATGATAGAAGTCTATCATCGTCTATCTGTTATAGAAACTGATAATTTTTAATTTTTATATAGTTTATATTACATACACTAGACATTGTTATTGAAAATTTGTCGTCTTTAGATAGTTATGATCAACATTATTATCAATGTCTATCACACTATCAGTGATAAAAACTGATACAAGTCTATCAAGTCTATCAACGTCTATTAGTGATAGAAACTGATACAAGTCTACCTCTGATAAATGTCGATAGAAGTCTATCAGTGTCTATTAGTGATAGAAATTGATAGAAGTCTATTATTGATAGAGGCTGATAGAAGTCTATTAGTGTTTATCAGTGATACAAACTGATAGAAGTCTATTAGTATCTATCAGTGATAGAAACTTATAGAAGTCTATTATTGATACTATCAGTGATTGAAACTGATACAAATCTATCATTTATAGAGATTGATAGAAGTCTATCAGTGTCTATAAATACTTTTTTTATTATTTCTTTAAATAATTTGACATTTTTTTATAAGTAAAAATTTCTCAATTTAATACCCAATAATCAAGTATTAATAATCCATCTAGTTAGATATTAGTCTTCCTTTTAAGGTATCTGACAACCTAAAAGACATAACATTATATGCTATTTATATTTATTATTGCACGTGTGCTTGTTGTTTGGGCAATTGCAACCTTAATAAGCACACTATAAAGGAAACTTGATGATTTAAAAATTTCGTATGCCCAAAATTTACAAAGCATTAAAAAAGGATAAATTGTTCTAAATACTTAATAAATGTTGATGATATCAAAATGATAATAAAACACCGAAATTATTTTTAATAATTAACCACAAGGACAATACTCAATATGCACATTGCAAAGGAGAAAACCATAGTACTAAGGAGAGAGAAGAATATTTATGACACAACTAGTTGAAAGAATTGTGAAGTTTCATGGCAGAAGTAGGGATCGGTCCAATTTTTAATTTTACAGAACACAAAATCAAAGAGTAGAGAATTATACAATAATTCATAAACAGCATGCATTAGATAAAGATGAAGAAATTACATACCCTTGAAGATCACAAATTTTCACGAAATCCCCTTCACATGAATAAGAAAACCTCAAACCGGTCACGAACAATTCATGAGGACATTACCACAAAATCGCCCTTTATATTCTCCCTAGGATAGGATGAGAATGTGCAAGAGTGTGGGCTTTGCAGAATTTTGAAAGGAGGGAGTTTGAGATAGGGAAATCTTTTCTAGAAAAATAGAAGCTTTCTTTTCCCCATTGGTTTCTTCTCTGTGAAGAAGAAAATGGAACAAAAAATGATTATGCGTAAATCACTCTCTTCCACCTCCCATTCTATGTGGGATCAAGACAGAATTAAGGGGAGGGAAATAACCTTTAAATTTAAAATTAAAATTAAAATTAAATTAATTGTATCAAATACAATCTAACATATACTTTTAATTCTCTCATTAATTTGTGGCATTTAATATAAATCACATTCCCACTAAATTTAATTATATGAATCCAATCCATATAATTAATATTTGAATCATATTCAAATATTTATTTCCTCTCAGATAAACTTTTTTTATATATAATATATCAAATACATTATATTAATTATATCACGTGTATAATTAATTTAATTATATCACATATAATTAATTTCCTCAATTAATTTGAACAATTCAAATTAATTCTCAATAATCTTTGTTGAGCTACAAAGGGAACCTTATAGACCTATAGATTGAAGCTTCAATGATACTAAGATAATTAATTAAAGTTTTTAATTATATTATCTAACATTCATTAACTACTGGTCACTCCACTATAAATAGACAGCTGCACTCTTTGCACTATAAATATATTTCTGTGTCTATTGGATATAACCAATTAACGGTGCAATAACTCTTCACAAATTACTTGCAAGTACAGTTGGGTCAAAATTATTATTTTGCCCCTATAGTTACATCTAACTCCTTAAGTACCATTGATCCCTCTAATAAACAATAAGTCATAGTCCAACTATGACCAAACCCCTCTCGGGACAAGAGAGGATGTGGCACCACATTTTTCAAGTCCTGAAATCAACCCTTAAGGGAGCAATTTATCTACTTACTCAGACGTTAGAGAAGAAGTGAATTTCGTCTTGTGTAATTATGTTCTCAGTTCCCTAATTGGGCGAATCCTCAAAATGGTAGACTTATTGAGTCGACAATCTGGCCACTATTACTCATACAAATCAAAGGATTGTTTTTATATGTAGGAATTCACAACTCACTCAGGATTCAGATTATGTCACCTATGGTCATTCTGGTGAAATGTAAGTCTCTATTATGAATGGTGTTATATAACGAATGTAAGCCTCTACTATGAATGGTGTTATATAATGAGACTAGTCATTTAGTGGTCCGATCTTATATAAACTCCTTTGTATAAAATACCCCTGCTCAAATTGTCTCTATATGAATGATCAGGATCAGATCATTTGTATCACTTTATAACAATTGTAACATCTACATAATGGGTTATATTCGTAGTATCACCAAGGTAAGGTACCCAACCTTATCCATCTACTACAGACCATTTAGGTTATCACTTAAACATGATCCACATGTATGTCTCTACATATATGTTTTAAGCTACAAATAATAACTTTGGATGTTGGTTTATTGGTTTGTGGGTTAATGCTACTAAATGTTGAATAAAAGATCACATATTTTATTAAATAAATAAAATGCTTGTATATTACAATTACAAACTATAGAACCCATGAGATTTAGGGCATCAACCCCAACATTAGTACCAAGGAAGTTTGTGTATTTTGATTTCTTATCTATTGATAATGATGGGAAGTGTAGGTGATTGTGTGTTTTGTGTGAGTTGCTCGAGTTCTTTTTCTAGTTCATGGGTTCATCCTTGCACGGCTAGGAGGGATCAGTGGGTTTGGGTGCCGGTTACTAGGGGGAGTTTCTCATTTGCGAGTACTTAGGAGGCTTTGCATCCTCGTCAACCCAAGGTGCCCTAGTTTCATTTGATTTGGTTAGGGAAAATATCTTTAAAGACTCCTTCATTGCTTGGTTAGCAGTGAGGGATAGGTTGGGTACTCTAGGGAGTGGTTGCATCAGTGGGATGCTTCATTGCCCACTGATTGTTCTGTGTTCTGACAATATGTTGAATTGTGATTGGTTGAGTGTATGTTTGGGAGGGAGGTGTGGGGTGGTATGCTTGAGTGGATCTCTTCATCGCATCAGGTAATTGGTTGGGATGTGGAGCTGAGTTGCCCATGCCTTGCTCCTGTGTTGTATTGGTCAAGGAAAAGGGGATCAAAGGAAGTTACGGTATGTCATATTGTGTGCCTAGATTTATTCTCTTCGGTACAAGCAGAATCCCTGTCTGCATGATGGAGGTTTTCATCCTACATTGGTTCTCTTACATCTTCTTTTTAAGCCAAACTAGGAAGCTGGCTAGTTTGGCTTAGCTTTTCTTTGTTGTTGGTCATCTAGTTTTTCTCTTTTGTTGCTTTTGTTGCCTCTGTCTCGTCTATAGATTGTGAGGTTTTCTTTGTGTTTTATTTGTTCCCTTGTTTCAGGTTGTGGGATGCACTTTAATAAACTAGTGACTAAATTCACGAAAATTTTATAACTATCAAATTGATACCTTTTACAGAAACCAAATTAAAGTTATTTATAAAATTGTGAGATTGAGTTGAAACAATATTCCAAATCCAATCATAGGGACCAAATTTCTATAACCATCCATTTAATTTTTGTTAGTAAATAAAAGTTTCAATGAATTAATTTTTCACGAGGAAAAACCCTAGTTGCCAGCCACGTCGTGTGGGTTGAAGGGAAAAACAGGTAATAGCAAACTATGGAAGGTGGAAAAAAGGTTCAGCAGCAAAACCCTAAATTGAAATCCGATCTATTTTAGTCAAAAAATCTTTTTTTTCTCTTTTTTTCTTACTTTCTTTTTTTTTTTTTTTTTTTTTTTTTTTTTTTTTTTTTTTTTTTTTGACAAAATGCACTTTGTCTCGAAAGTATTTTTCAGAAAAATAAATAAATAAAAATTGCCTTGCCTCTATAGTTTTAAAATGGGCATTTTTAGTCTATGAACTTTAAAAATATTTTAGATAATCTATTTAGCTAGCTGATAATGGGTTGGCTAAAATAATTATCTATTTATTAGTGATTTGATGAAATTTCTCAATTATTGTCATATATCATCTCTTTTAATGGTAAAAAAAAAATGTTTAAAAAGATCATTGGGAACAGACCACTATAAGAAATTAGACCTTTGATGTCGATTGAAATAAAAAAGAAAGCATGTATAATGGTAGTTGAGAGGAAAAAAATTCGAATCTTTAATGTCGTTTTAAAACCAACATTGTAACCTCTTTTTAAGTGTGCCTATATGTCGGTTTAAAACCGATATTGTAGCCTCTATTTAAGTTTACCTATATGTCTCGGTTTAAAACCAACATTGTAGCTAGGTGAAACTCTTTTTTTAGAGCTGGTTGCATAAATAACAATTGGACCAAAAGTAATTAAGGATGTAGAACAATGATAAATATATTAGGGATATGACACAAAATTAGTGTCAGAAATTGTTGATAGAAATTATCAATGATAGCTATATAGGTAAATGACTAAAAAACTCATACGCAGCCCACCATTTCGCACTTCTTCTTCCAGTTTTCTCAAATTGAGGGCTATCATTAATAGCATCTATCAATAATAGCAACTGATAGCAGTTATCGTGATAGCCAATGATAGCTGCTATAAGTAATAGCTTTCAATGTAAGAAATATTAATACAATCTTGAAATAGTAACTCTTGAAATATCACCGTTCAACTTGCTATCAGTTATCTATGGCTATCATTGATACACTTCGATCTATTGGAATCAAACTTGAAATATTAATACCTAAGGCTATTAGTGGATATCAATTATAGACTTTTATAAGTAGTTATCAACTTTTGAAAAGAAACTATTATCTTTCAAAAATTAACATTTAAAGCTATAAGTAAGTCTATCAATGAGAGGTCTATAAGTGACTATTTTTTATATTGACCTTAGTCATATCACCAATATCGTAAATATCATTCATTTAATTGATATATACCTAAGTCAGTCATATCACTGATATACGGATATCACTGATAGTTATGGCTATCATTGATAACTTCTATTAGTGGCTATCATTGATAGCTTCTAATAATGGCTATAAACGATAGCTTTTAAAAGTGGCTATCAATGATAGACTTTCATCGAACAGAATTGACTTTTATATCATTGATATCATCGATATATGGATATCATCTAAGTTCTATCACCGATATCACTAATATCACTGCTAGATTTATTTTCATTAGTGACTATCAATTTTGAAATATTGACACTCAAAGCTATCAATGGCTATTATCGAGAAACTTTTATCATGATTATCAATAATATACTTTTATTACTAATAAACTTAAGTTGATATCACCAATATATGAATAGACAAACGTTTGAGGAGATAATGAAAATGAGTATCGTAATTTATTAGAGCTATTTTCAAATATAGAAAAATAAGTCAATTTATTTATGAATATAGTTAATGTACTAAACAGTGACATTTTGCTATATTTGAAGATATTTTTTGTAGTTTTCTCATTTAAAACAAAATTACTCTTCATTTATTTTTTTAGTACAATTGCAGAGTGGGTATCGAACCTCCAACCTCTAGAAAAAAAAAAAGATCATTCCAATTATCACTGAGTTAAAACTCATTTTGGCGTATAGTATTTCTTTAAGTGACTTCTATTTTAATATCAAAAGTTTGGGAATAAAATTTAACATATATACCTTTTGGTATTGTGTAAAGAATAGGGACAAAGCCGACAAATTTTAGAGATAGGATATAATTTTTCATTCTAGCGGATGTTGTTTCGTCCTTCACATAATTAAATTTTTAAAATTTAGAGAGAGAAATTAAAAAAAAAAAAAAAAAATCAAACTTTAAATAAGTCATCCCCGACTTAAGGATGAGGATGACTAGTTCAGCCTAAAGGCCTATACAACCCAAATTTGAAGAGGAAGAGGAAATGTTCTAGGTCAACGGGTTTACCTATACACCATTAATGACATCAAAAGAAATAAGTCATTATGGCAAGTACCACATTTAATGCCTAAGATTTTTTTAGTAGGTCAATTCGTCCTTGAATAACAAATTCACCATTAAATACATATAGCTCAGGTGTGATCTTCTCCACCAAATTTGTACATCAACCAGAATTATGACAGTTCATAATACGTCAAGCTGCATAGATGATATGAGCTAAGGCACTCTTGGAGGAAAAGCTGCATAGATTACGAAGCTATGCTCCTAGAAAAATTACTCATCTTCTCTTGGAATTTACGAACAAACTCTTTTAATAACAAGTTTATGAGTGAATCTTCTGAGATGTTAATCCAATCTTGAATTAGCTTGTTATGATTGAACAAATTGAATAGACTGTTTTTTCTATTTTAAGTACAATGAGGTGGGGGATTCGAACCTCTTAAACATATTGTATGATAATTGAACAATATTTATTTTGGCATTAAATAGACATGATTGTAGAATTTGATTGTATTGATCTTGTGAATACGGTTAACAAGGTGAGGGCAATATTTTAGAGTTATTTGGTTTAGTTTAGAAGAATATCTCCTTATGTGAGGCAGCTCAAATTGTGTCGGTCATTTGGTGTTTGAGATCGCCAAACAAAGCTGCTCACCACCAGCCAATGCGGCGGTTGAGTTTGAGAATTTTGTGTTGTTTCAAAAATGTCTTTTCTTCCTTCTCTGAAGAAGATGGAGAGCTGAGTTTTGTTGTGCCTGAATGGTTTACCTAATTTTTTTTGTATGGTTCTCTTTGATTGTTGAGTTACTCTTTGAATATTTTTTTTAAAAATAAAAAATCAGGGATAAGTTGCTTTGGTTGAACAAATTAAAAAGACATTGTCGACACCTAAAGAAATATTTTAATATAATGTAACACTTGTTAAATAGAATATAAGAAGTTTTGTTCAACATTAGAAGATATAAGGTAGGTGCCTTCTTGGATTAGACCAATAAATGACCAAATGAATTGACCTACCACTTGACTTTCTCTTTTATTATCTCCAATAAATTTTCTTCATACTATTTTAAGGAGAGAGAGAGTAAAAGAGGAGAAGTCAAAGTTAAAACAAATTGAAGTGAGAGAGAAAATAAAATTAGGTGAAGAATTTGTCATGTTGTAATCAAAGAAAGTGAAGCATCAAACTCTCCCAACTAAAAAAAAAAAAAAAAAAGGAGAAAAAAAAAATCTCAACTTTAAAAACCATGAACTATCTAAAATTTTTCCTCTGCTTTGTGTATATTTGAATTTTCTACACACGATATTTATTAATATTTTGATGCTTTTTCCTCCCCATTTTTGACTCGATAAAAATATAATGAAGTCATTTTTCTAAAGGGTATATAATAAGGTTTTTCTCAAGCTTTTTTATTTCTAAACTTGATATGCATGTTATTATAAACATGAGTAATTGTGTTGTGGGAGAAATAATCAAGTTTTTTTTTTTTCAGTTTTCAATACCATAAAATTGAAATTATTTTTAAAAAAATTATGATAGTTTTCATATTAATTATTAGGAACCATTTGTTCAATTGACAATTCCTTGAAAGTAACTTCAAAATCACCACTGTAACTCACAATTTTTATCATATATCTTTTATTAGATAAAAAATTAGTGTTTTAAAATTTGAATTTCTTTCCCTTTAATCTTTAAATTTTAAAAATTTCAATTGTACTGTCCAGAGTATTAAAAGAAAAAAGAAAAAAACTCCGATAACCCAAAAAATCGTATCAACCCAATCTAACTTGTATGATTTGAGTTGAGTTGGGTTCAACTAAATCAAATTGTATGAGTTGGATATTGGTACATAGATTCACCTAAAATTAGTCTAGATTAATCGAACCAACCTGCACATATTATTAAGTCTATAGGTAAATCCCTTACTTCTATTTATACTAGTAATGAATATGTGTTATGTGTTGGCTTTTTGAACCATTAATCTCAAATTAATTAATTAATTAATATTTTGATGATAAAAAATCTACTTTTATTCACTAATAATTTTACTATTTTGAATAATCCATTGGGTAAAGCTCAAAATAATGATTCCAACAAAACTCAAATCACTTATATCGGAGCTCAAACGAAGAAAATATAGTCAAAACAAGCTTAATAGAAAAATCGTGAATTGATGACATGGTGACCAAATCATAAAAATGGACCTAATTAGAAGGTGACATGTGGAGCAATAGAAGAGTGACACATGGTGGCCTTTTATTTTTTGTTGAATTTTAAAAGAAAATGATTTTAGAAAATACATATTATTATATTATTTTATATTTGTGTCTGACAATAAATTGAGTTTAAAAATTAAATAATAATAAAAATAAATAAATTTAGCACATGTTTCAAATTCTATTGCCTATGCTTTTTCTTTTAGAAAAATTATTATTATTATTATTAGTCCACCTTTTAAATCTCCATCATTGATTTGAATATTACAAACATCCAAATGCCTAATTTGAATGTGATTTTCATCTACTTTTTCCTCTTTTTAAACTCTTCATCTTCTCCACATTTTTATAACAATTTTTATTGTTTTTAATCCTCCATAAAAACACAAAAGGAGCATTTGAGACAATAACTATCCCAAGACTATAATAACCACCTCTTGGTACAATAAATACTATTTTGTAATTCTCAATTAACTACAATTAACATTGTTTCAAAACTTCATTTGTTATCGTATTTACTGTTTGTTGCAGTTTTTACTATTTTACATTTATAATTTTTTTTATTCTTTACTACAGTATTTATTATTTCCTTCTCAAACTATAATAGTTTACACCTCAAACACATAATACTATAAACAAAACTAAAATAATATACACTCCAAACACAAACTATTGTTGTCCAACTATAATAACCTAGGACTATAATAACCAGCTCCTTGTCCCAAATGTCCCCAAAGTCTCTATTGTTTATCCCTCTAAACTTCAATTTTCTTTTTTCATCTTATTTTTTAGAGAAATATTTTGTGTTGTAAGGATTGGTTTGTTGTGTGCTACAACTTGTAAATCCACTCTATTGAGAGAGTTGTAAGTGTGTGCTTTAATTTTTCGAATTTTTGTAAGAGTTGCTCTTGATCTTGAAAAAGAGTTGTTGTAACAGTTTGATCCTTAACTGTATAAAGGACCGAGTTTATTCTTGCACAAAAAAAAAAAAAAGAATGTTGTAACTAGGAGTAGATTTAGTATGGGCCCAGCCCCCTCCCAACTTTATGCTCTTTATATATATATATATATATAACTAGCATAGTATTAAAATTACTAGTTAGTCTAGTGACAAATTTACTTTCCAGTCCTATGTGGATCTAGATTCAAGTCTCACTCGTTATTTCTATTTCTACTAAATCATACAAAATTTCAAACTGTTTTAAACTATATTTAATTAACCATATCATCCTCGACATTGGGGTGAGCAAGCATCTATCCTTTTTTTTTCCCTTCTTTATTTTTGGCAGTGTCTACCATGTAAGGCCTACTTCTTACAGCTATATCTTGCCATCTCCCATCGAGCTCAGTTGCCAAGCAGAGCCTCCCTTTTTTTTCTCTATTTTTTTTTCCAAACTTCGAGATCTATATTTCCTTCCCCTTTTAGGCTATAAATTGGGAAAATCTTCCCTTTCTCACTTCATCTTTCTATTTCTCTTTCAAAATAAATCTGATTCATGCATATTTTTGTTTAGCTCTCCTCATATGGAGGAGTTAAGATAGTGTGAGTTGAATTGGGATTTGTACTTTAAAACCTCGTAATTAATTAATTATTTAAAAAATATTTAATTTTAACTAATAAATATGCAATTATATTATCCATTATAGTAAAAATGCAAGATTATTAGATATAATCTTAAACAATATGTGGTTGACATATAGGTGAAACATATTCAAGTAATAACCTAAAGAGTCTATAATATAAAAATAAGGTTGGGTGCATTATCTCAGTGACACTATGGATACGTCCCATTTTGTAAGTGTTAGAAATGGTTTGAACCCAATCATTCATGTAGAGACATGTGAATGGGGGTATCTTATACAAAGAGTTTGTATAAGACTTGACCACAAAATGATTAATCTCTCTTTGTAAATCCATTAATTGTGAAGAGATTAACAGGATGATCATATGTGACTCGATCTTAATCTTGAGTGAGTTATGAACTCCTATCTGTGAGGAGTCATCATTTGATTTGTATGGGTGAGAGTGGCCCGAGTCGCAAACTCAGTATGCCTACTATTTTTGGGACTTGACCAAATAAGGAGCCAAGAACGTAATTTCACGAGATGGAATTCACTCTTTCCAATATAGGGAAAGTAGATGAGTAGTTCTCTTAAGTATTGATACCGTGACTTGAACCATGGAGGCCTCACCCTCTCATTGTCTCGAGAGGTACTTAGTTTTTGGTTAGACTATATACAAATTGTTCATTGGAGGATCAATAGTACTTTAAGAGATAGAAGTAATTATAAGGGTAAAACAGAATTCTGACCCAATTGTATTTATGAATAACTCGTGAAGGATCGACTTACTTGTAATGATTATATCCATAGACGCAACTTGTCCCGCAGTGCATAAGATTAGTGCAACTATAGGTCTATGGTTGACCCTATAGTTAATAAATAAAGATTAATTAATTGATCTTGTATCATTGAAATTTATGTAGGTCCATAATGTCCCCTTGTTAACTCAAAACAGATCGATAGGGATCAAATGATTGGAAATAAAATTTGAAATATTCAAATTTGTTGAAAAAAAATATATTTATGTATTCGACACAATTAATATAAGTATTAACATATTATGATTCATTATTAAAGTTAATTTGAATAAGATTCAAATATAAAAGCTTATTAGAGGAGAGAATTAATGTATTTGAATATGATTCAACTAATTAATTAATTAAAACTATATATACGAGAGAGTTAAAATATTTGAATATGATGCAATTAATTAATTAAAACTATTTAATATAGAAGAATTAAAATATTTAAATATGATTCAAATAGGGTTGTTTTCAAATATAGGAAAATGAATAAACTTATTTACAAATATAGCAAAATTTCACTATTTATCAGTAATAGACCGCGATAGACATTTATCAATGTCTGATAGTTTATCATAGTCTATCATCAACTAATAGATATCTATCACATTTTATCACTAACACATAGTGACATTTTATTATATTTGAAAATATTTTCAGCAACTCCTACTATTTAAAACAACTACCCTTCAAATGATTAGATAATTTTTTTTTAATATGAGACATTAAAATATTAATACAAATAATTAGGGTTTCCTAAATTATGCTCTATAAACAGGACCTTATAGAGAAAAACTAGGAGGAAGGTCACGTATCTTAGAGAAAAAAGTCGGATCCTTTTCAAAGCCATAGCGAGAAAGACCTCCTAGAGAAGAACATTGATTGGATTTTTTGTACGGATGGCCTCATTTGGGAAACGCAAATGAAAAATGGCCACGTTGTTCGGAGCTAAGTAGATGTCATTAGTTCTACCTAAACCAAAACAAATAATATTTATAAAACTCGAACAACCTAATTAACTCGTAGTTAAAGTGGAAGTAAGATGTCGATCCACAAGAAAATGTTATTTAATCCTTTCTTTAACCAAGTTTAACTATGAAAGCTATAAAACGGGGGTTTTTTATTAAGACAAGAAACATGCTAAAAATCAAAAGATAAAGGATAGTTGTAACCAAGTTTAAAACAATCTTGCTTCTAATCTAAGTTAGACGTTCATTGCAATTCTTATCATTGAATTCTACAAATTTAATTCACAATTGGATTAAGCACGCAATTACTTACTTAATCTACATTAAACTAGTCTCTACAAAGGCGGACAACTAGTATAACCTAGTCAAGAAAGTTTCCTAATCAACGATTAAGGTAGGATAGTCCTAACCCTATCTATCTACATGCTTCTACCTCTATTGGGTTCCTTAGCGGTCATATAGTAGAGAAAACATGTGCATTAAGTTCCAAGATTCAATTTCATCGATTAATGTTAAGATAGCTTACTCAATTTACCGAATTTTCTCCAAATCTAGTAATTAGTATGTCCTAGGTTAGTCAGCCATTCAACACACAATTACTATTGCCTCTTGGAGATCTTGGCTAGACATTCTATCGAACACATTAAAAGCAATGTATTCAATCATGAGTGAATATGATAAAACCAAGCATCTAGGCTATATAGATCATTCAACATGCTTCAAGAATTAAAATCAGATTAAAAATGCTCAAATTCAGATTGCTAATGATAAAGAAAAGTAGAAAACTCAAAAGAATTTGCAATAACTCTTGAAATAGATACAATATTGAATTACTTCATAAATCCATAGACAAATTCACGAAGAATTACAAGTTATTGATTACAAATAAAAAAGAAATCAAAATCTAACCTAGGTAGGAAACAAAATTACCATAGAGACTAATTGATACAGAGAAAAATTCTAGCCTCCATCGAAATCGTGCTTCCTCCCCAGAAATGGGTTTTTCCTTCCCGAAGTTTCTCTTAAAAAATGATCTCTCAAAATGATATCCTCCTCTTTTGCTTAAAAACTAAACCAAAATTTATACCAGCAAAAAAGCGTCGTGAGGCAAGGGGATGAATCACGTCAAAATCCAGAAAAAAGAATGAACACATCGAGTTTTTGTGCAATTAAAAAGCGAGCTTTCTGTCTTTAAGTCGATACTCAATGCTTGATAGTGCTTTACTCGATTCTCGACGCTGGATGGCATTTACTTGATAGCTTTTACTCGATGGAATTTGGTGATACTCATTGAAAAATGAATAAGAAGAAACTCGATAGTACTCGATGACTTGGTGGTTGATTACTCGATGGCCATTATTCGATTATACATGATAGTATCCTGCTAAATACTTGATGCTCGATTATTCAACAACCTTACTCGATGTCATTCTAGTAAATACTTGATTCTCTTCATTTTGCTGATTTTCTTGGTCATTTTTTATCCTTTTGGCACATTTTTCTCTTAATGACTCCTAAACGCCTCGGGGACCGATTTACCTACAAAATTAGCATTTAAAGCAAATAATAAACATATTTTGGGAAAATTAACATAAAAAATATACATCTTTGAAAGATCTAACAAAACACCACAACTTAACTCTTGATCGTACCGAGCAAGTCTAAACTAGAAATATGCATACATTCAAGCAAAAACATGAATATCAAATATGCATTCATTTAGAGAACTCATTAAAAAAATGTTAACATGTTCATATGGTTTACTAAAAAATTTGATTTATCTCTCTTTTCAACAATCAAGCAAACGAATGAAACAAATGGGCATTAAAATTTTTAAAATTTTTTTAACAAAGAATTGAAACCTATTTTTGAAAAGAAGACGTTCTTTTTCTTGTAAAGCCATAAAAGAAAAAGACTACTCAGTTTTAGTTTATTTAAAAGCTAAAACTAATAGAAAGGCTATATCCAACTCTTAATTCCTCTTCGCCCTACACTGGCTCGGTTATCGATCTATGATATACTTAACTTGCATTGGATAGAGACAATTCTAATACAAGGGTGCCCCTCTTTTGAAAAAAAAAAAAAGGAAAAAAACTTTCACACACAAAACATAAATGACATTTCTTTTACCTAGAGCGATAACTTTTACACTCATACCGCAGAAAACCTATCGCTCTTTTCTCGCAGTCCCTAACTAACATGATGGAGGTAGCTCATTTCACCTCTACCCATGCACACACACGTTAGTGAAGGTTATATTAAATTGGAAAATTTGCTTTATTTATTTTTGTGGTAGTAATTTGTTTTTTTTATACATTAGGCCCTATTTATTCCTCTATGTCTAGACTTGCCTTTAAAACAAGATGGTTGTTCTTAGACCAAAGTTTGTCCTATCAGCGTAACAAAGAAAATTAAGTAGATATGAAATTTCTAAGAGTTTGAATGTTCTAAATAAATTAGACTAAGTATTCAATTTTTATATGAAGTTAAAAGGAAAAGAAAGTTTCTTTTGAAAAATGAGTTTCAAATTTTTGTTTGAAAAACTTTGAAGGTCTAAAATTTTTTTTTTATCCTTACTTGAAAGAGTGTGTCATCAAAGTTCATTGATAAAAATCAAAAGACTGAGAAAAAAATGATTATGACAAACAAAGTGAATGTTATTATTGAATGAATGAACATACTTAGATGAATCATGCATTGAAAGCAAAAATGAGTTATATAAAAAGGAAAAATGATGCCAAAATAATGATATTGTGTTTCTTAAGGGAATAAAAAATAATTCCATAGGAATGTAATAGAGCCTAATCGAGATATATTTCATTAAGATCATAAAATCCACATAACCCGAGCTCAGGTGCTCAAGGGTTCTAGACATGAAAAGATAATAGAGATAATAGAGCAAAAGTTTTGTAAGGCTCATTTTTAACAACCCTGAAAAAAAAAATGATAAGAACATGCAATGTATTCCCACCCCCAACTTAAAAACTAAACATTATCCTCAATGTTTATAAAACTAAAATATGAGCAAGAAGACAAAAAGAAACGGGAACAGATAACTCCCCTGATTTCACGCAATGGGTGGTGGTAGAAATTTTTCCTTATTTGTTTTTGTTCTTTTCCTGCATCAAATTTTTTGCATTTTTCTTTCATTTTTGTTGTTCTCACAAAAAAGAGAAAAGAAAAGAAAAAGAAAGGAAAATAAAAGCTACAAGAAAATGAAGAAAGTTAGTCTAAAATTTTCTAAACCTAGAAAGCTAATAAAGAAAGCAAGTAAAAGTTGTTTTATTTTTTATGCCTAGCTACCTCCAGGAAGGGCAAATTTTTAACATCAATTGCTCGACGCGACCTGTCTTTTATGCTTTTCAATGTACATAAAAATTATCATATTTTTTTTATCCTCTCTTGGATTAAGAGAACTCATCCTCTTTCGAGAACCAAAAAATGAGAAAAAGAAAGAATTAAAATGAGAAAAAGAAAGAATTAAAAGACAAAAAAGAAACGTGGACAATGTGGCCAATCGGGACATAACAGACAAAAGTGCAACGAACCACTTGATACGTCCAAACTCAACAAATGGGCAAGGACGATATAGGGGACCTAATAAACGTCCAAACTCAACTACTTGATAATTTATTACTCTATATTATATAGATTGTTCATTATGTAATGTAAAGACATTTTGATAAATACTCGATACACAATACTTGTTACTCGATACTCAGTAAGCGATACTTATTACATGATACCCGTTACTTGATACCCATTACACTATGCTTGATACGTATTACACATTACTCGACAATACTCGATAAAGATTACTCGATACTCTGTGCATACCACTCGACAATACTCGATGCATAATACTTGATACTCGATGATACTCGGTGCATGTTACTCGATACTCGATATAGTTTGGATTTGATTTGATTTACAAATAATGTCAAAATATTATCTCAGATTTATAAATAATGTCAAAATTTACATAGATGGTATAGATTTAAAAATAATGTCAAAATTTACATAGAAAACCCTAATAAAAAAATTGATCTGCCCATAACACGGTACCATACTGCAACCTAAAATCATGCATCTTATCCTATCGTAACCTTTCCATACTCGACCCGGTCACTAAGTACTCAAAGTATTTAAGACAAAATATCCCACAATCAGGCAAGGTCAGGCACTTTTAGTGCACCTTTATTGACATGGGATAGCTTCCAAGGACTAGGTGCAAGCTCAGACTTTGCATCATATACGCCGCAGAATTGTGCCAGTGAAGGGAGAGTAAAGAATAGGGGCGCCAAGAATTTTACTAGATCCTTCAGTATGATGTACTTAAGGAGTGAGTCATACAAAAGGATATGTCTGATGTTCATATCCATCACCAACATAAACCAATGTTGCTTGTAGTTTACTGGGCTATAGATGTAACCAATATCTGCCCATCTAGCCTGATGTTCATATACCAATCCGAGCATGTAATCGATATACGTGTGCTCTTTTCTCCCATACTTTAACAGCTTCTTCTCTTGTTTTCCCATGTATGGCCTAGAATAAACTATTTGGACCTTGGAGGTTCAAGTGATTATGCACAATAGGTAACAATAGGTTCAAGTGTATATCAATTATGCAAAATTGTACATTAAAATTTAAATTCTCTATACTACATACCAATATGCCATGTGGCAATGTCGTGAACCGATGAGCACATATCTTCGACTGGCTAATAAAGAATCAAGAACCTATAGTTTGCAAGTTAAGTTAAAGAATGGGAATAGTGATTAACAAGCATATAAATTTAATAAGGGATGTTGTCGTTCTCAACCCAATTACTATCACGTGTTACCTCTCGGAACAACTCCTTCATCGTGCAATTCCTTCTAAATAGGACTTCATTTCCCGGCCAGTGATGACCCATATCCACGTTAGTCAACCAGAACATGAACTCATTCATCAAGTCCTTTGGAATAGCAGTGTCGGGTCATAGATTGGACCTTGACCGAGCTAAATGTATTTCTGTTTTTTTCCTATCACCCTTACCGTGACAACTGAAAGGGTGTACAGTTGTGTCGGCTTCCTTCTTATTTGTCCGTTTCTATTCCCCTTCATTGTTCATAGGCTCGTTCTTCACCGTGGGCTTGCCCTTAATCCTAAACTTCTTCAATGCCTATGGGGGAAGCAACTCAAGATGTGGTAGGGTCAATAGAGGGAAGGCTAGTACATCGAGAAGCAATATAGCAAGAGGAGTGGTAGATAATTGAGGATAAGGGAGAGCGATGGATACTGTAACGATGGGGAGGATGGGCTTAGTGGAGGGTGGATGGATCAGTTCATAAGACTTGGTGGAAGGTGGAGGAATGGGGTCACTGGTCTCGTTGGAAGGTGGAAGAATGGGGTCATATGACTCAATGGAAGGTGGAGGAATAGGGTCTTGGAACTTGGTGGAAGGTGGATGAATGGGATCAAGAGACTCAGTAGAAGGTAGAGGAATGGGTCACGAGACTCAGTGGTAGGTGAAGGAATGAGATCACTAGTCTCGATGGAAGGTGGAGGAATGGGGTCACGGGACTCAATGGCTGATGGAGGGGTTGGGTCACGAGACTCAGTGGAATGTAGAGGAATGGGATCAATAATCTTGATGGACTCCACGCTTAAACCCTATATCATGATATAAATTTACATTAGAATAAGTTTAAAATGATATTACATACTAATGCGTTATTTTATGATGTGGAATTGTAGATGAAATGTGTTGATGGAAATACGTTGAGCACTCAAGTTTTCTCAATGAAATCCAAGTGTAAACTGCACTGAGTTTTCTGGTAAGTCTAGGGTCGAACTCAGGGACTTTAGAGAATAGGTTGCAGTGGTAATTTTTAGGAAAACTTTGCGATAACCAAATAAATTAATAGTTGTTGAGGTTATTGTTTGCGGTAAAGAAAAATAAACAAATGTAGCGGAGTTTGAAAAAAGTTGAATAAGCGGAAGATGCGATGAGTATATGGTGAACGGGTTGTGAAAAGTTTCGGCTAACACTTCCGAGGATGTGTTCATGCTATGCGATCATGCAACATGCATACAACAGTAATCCACCTATCGGTGCGAATGCCATGGCTTTTAAGGCTAGAACACATGCGATATATGCGATAAGTCTATAGAACCTACACATAAGCCTCTATTCTTATTTATGCAATGACAAAATGACACACATACAAATAAGGTGACCACATAATATCATTCCCATCTCTAGGATGCATGCGATGTAGGTTGACAAATAGAGCTTATCTCTAAGTCCCTATCTCTTGTTTATGCATTTCTAATCTTGCTCTCTCGAGTTTAGATTCTAACCTAACTCTCTCAAGTCTTAGGTTCTTTCTTCAGACTCTCTCTTGAGTAGCTCTAAAGAGGTATTTAACACAGCATAACACAAGATAATCGCAAGCAATGAACTTCCTAGGTCTGGTTAGCTTAGTTCTTCTCAACCCATTCGACTAGTTTAGCTACTCATGTGTGCTAAGAGAGTGAACAGATATAGAATCAGAACTTCCATTGTATAAATATAAAGATTAAATACAAAATAATAATGCAAGGATAGAATAAAGAGCCTGGTAGTAATCTCTTGCCGTCAGGCTTTTACATTGTTTTTCTACTCGTATTCAAAAGATAATCTCGCTCTCGCGAGAGTCGGCCTGCTCTATGCTTCTACGCCTCAATGTTCTCTCTCGATTTGCCCTGAGCGATCTCCGACGTCTTTACTCTTCTCTTGCTCCGCCTTAAAATAAAAAGGAAAAACTATGGACAAAGACGTGCTAAGCTAACTGATGAATTTTCTAACTGGTGAACCCCTTTTCTGAAGAATGCCTTTGGTATTTATAGAGCTTTGGGGTGAGGGCGGCTTCTCTCTTATGATTACTCAAATGGGATGGCTTGAATTCCCTAACTGATGCGCCGAATATTTGTCATCGAAAAGCTGAATGTACTTGTTATCGTTAGCGGCTGTTAGCTTAATTCGGATTCGACCGCATCAGCTTTCTGTCACATCGCGATTAATTATGCCTTTCACCCAAATACGCCCACCAAGTTGCACCGTCCAAATTGCGGCAATTCTTCTTGAGCAAATGTTTGCAAATACAATCACCGCAAAGTCTTGCGGTGATGCTACGCTTGACCAATGATTTCCTATGATTGCAATTTTCGCCTTGCGTTAATGCATATTCTGCATAAAAACTCAAAAATCAACTGTTTCTATGCGATGAACGCATGCGACCGCAATATTATGAATTTGATGCTTTTTGGACACAATCTAACATATTTTATCAACGCAAGCCAACATTGTTTAAGACTTTATCACTATGATAACGTGCATTTCTGCCCGTTATCACATACCCGACATAATGACCGTAGTAGGCTGGTGATTGTTTATACGCTGGCCTGAAGGACACTTAAGGAAAACTTCACATCTTTCAAGTCTTATTGTACGTCGTCCAATTTATGCTCCATCATAGACACTCTCTAGTCTATGTCACGAAGTGATGTGCAAATGCCCACACCCATCATGGTCTCAGAATGGGTTGTATTTGACCAAGGCAACCCTCGCTTCTCAGTTGGGGGCACATGCTCATCAGTAGGGATCTTGTGAGACTCGTTATGAGGAGGGTGAATCTCGTGCTCGTTGGTAAGGAGCTCGTGAGACTAATGCTTTTGGAGTTCTAGCTCGTGAAACTGTTGTTCGTGACTTTCATATTCACTGGAGTTACTATGAGCATCCACATCATGGTGTGATCTATGTGTCTCTAAGGGGGTCTTCTTGGCATCAATGTGCTTGTATATGGGTTGTTCACGACCCTAGTGTCCTATACCGTATCTTCCTATCGAACATGATCAATGGTGTGGGTGTGATCCTTGTCTGTACAAAACAATGAACAATTTGTTAGTCGTATGTGACATTCACCTTAAATCCAAGTAAATTGTGATGTAATACACTAACCTCAATGGACTCAAACAAGTCTCACACTATTATTTTGGTTGGTAGTGAGTATGTACACTCCCACCTCAAAAATCGAGGTACGACATGTCCATTCAGTCGGGTTGCAACTTTTCTGGCAACTATTGAAATGATCTTTTATGTCCACACCTACCATAATTCATAAACGATTATAAGACAAGCATAAGTAGTAAGTGACATTGTCATTATAATGAGTAGATCTCGTATGGCCAGTGAATGGATATTATCCTTACTGCATGAGGAAACCCGGGTAGGTTGTACTTGACAATGTAGTTCTTATTGTGTTTAAACCTTTTTTTTGTAGTTCTCTACCTTACCACTCAATCCTCTTTGTAGTCCAAGTAACGTCCTATCCCATAACACATTTCCCCAATCCATGAAATTGAAGTAATCTAAATCCTCCACATCAATTAATAAGGTCTTGTCGATATTAGCCCTCGTCTTCTCCCTTCCCATCATACCTAATTTAGTGTAATAGACCAATGTCATCTTCATAACTTCCATGTCGTTCTCAAACTCTATCTCCTTATACATTGTCTCTAAGGTACCATTATGAATGTCCTCCGTAAAATCATTCTTGAAGTACCTATTACGTAGTGATCCAGTTACTTCAACCTTACTCACAACTACTGGATTAGGTGATCGCCATAATCTCGTTACCAATAGGAAGTTTTCTTTGGAGAATGTTACAACTATACCATTCAAATCGAATGTCATTGCATCCTTCCTATCATCTTCAACTTCCCTCAATAGAATGTAGACCAATGGACAGTTGAAGATAATATCCATGTCCACCAATCGCCCAAATACTGTCTTCCTAAAGAGGACAAGCTGAGTGGGAGTAAGCTTCTCTTTCACTATCTTGTTAATCGTCCTAATGTGAGAGGATATGCTGGTCGATTGGTTTGGGAAACGATCTTGGGGAGGAATCTTGAATTGTCTAGCCATACTGCACAGAATAACAAAAAACAGGGGTAAATAAGAATTTTGTTCACTACACGATGCACGATGCACGATACAATATACTTATTCCTCGCTACTCGATTGCTCGATACCCGATACTCGATTTCTTGATACCCGATACATGTTACATGGTATCCCTTACTTGCTACATTGCAAGTGACTAGATGGTCGATTATCGAGCATTCGATTTGATTTTCTACCTTCATGCATTATCCAACTCAAACCCTAAACTCTAGATGGTCTAAAATAACAAAAATATGAAAAACAAAACAAAATCGAAGTCCAGCCAAACATAAAAGATATGAAAACAGAAATAAAAACCGTGTCGGTCGAGTATCGAGTAACATGCAAATGCATATCAAGGAACATGATGCAGAGATAGTCGAGTTTTAAGTGAATGATGTCAAAATACAAACAAGGAGAAGAATGTTACTTGATGCAGAGATAGTCGAGTTTCGAGTGTAAAGGTATTGTCGTCGAACGATATACAATCGGACAAACAAAGAGAATAGTCTAAGCTCATCAGAAGTGGTGAAATAATGGACTTCAAACGCCTTCAAACAAGTTAAGAATTCAAAAGAATCGAGTATAAAGTAATCGAGTATTGAGTATGATGTGGATATGTTCGAATATACTCTTGTCGATTGCAGTCGTATTGAGTGACCATGAAGCTGGGTATTGAGTGACTGTGCATCAAGGAATGAGTGATGAGCCATCGAGGATCGAGTAAATTCGTATTTATAGGCGTGTGAGTGTATCTCAGGGTTAAATCGATAAAATCACATACTTATGACATAAGCAGAAAACCACTTTCCATTACTTTCTCTACAGATGACCATTTTTCATTTGAGCCTCCCAAATGAGGCCATTCGTACAAAAATCCAACATTGATTAGAGAAGATTTTTGTTCCAACTACGTTTCTACAAAGGCATAATTATTTTATGCTTTACATCTTTTACCATTTTTGTATATTTTAATTCTAAATAGAAATCAAAGAGCACGATTCCATCTTTTTGGTGCGGGATCGAAGTATTTGATACCTTCAATTGGACATCTCTTGATGAGGGATGATTCTTTTTCAGGCAATCATTCTTCCAACTTTGCTTATGATGAGGGATGGTTTCGCTTTCGAGGAGTTTGAAATAGGGGCCGAGACACATCATTTGATTTTATCATTCTCGCTGACCGATGATCAACTTGAGCTTTTGCGGTACCAATATGGTACTTCCAATATTTGGCTATGATATTGAGAAGCTCGGAAAAGGCCCATATGTTTTAACTTGTGATTTTGATATTCTGGCGAAGGTGGCCCTGCTCCAATGCATTTTGATCCCTCCCCTCAAAATGACGAGTGAATATGCTTATGCTTTGTGGTTTTCATGTTTCTTCTTTCTGTTTTCCGCATTCCCATGTTGTTTAATGTTTCTCCTTTGAATGCGAAGTTATGTTTCTTTTGCATTGCAATTGTTTCTGCACAATTTCTTCAATACTTCACTAGGGATTTTGGGTCCAATAGCTGGCCTTTATCCTTTTTCTTTTGTTATTCGGATAATCACAATAAACTATTAGCTGACAATGAGTTCATAGCTGGTTCCTCACTTGTCTTTTTATTTGCAAAGAGAAAATTATTCCTTGTAGCTTCTTATTTGATGAATTGTTTGCTCAATTAAAGTGCTTAGACTAATATTGAAATTTTCCTTTAACAAAAACTCGTTAATGTTTTATTGAAATTCCTCGTTTATTAGGGTTGACCTCAACCTTCTCCTAAAAATAATAAAAGCTAAAACTAGAATCAAACTTAATTGAAAACATACATAATTTTACTCAAAACGACTAAAATAAAGAAGTTCAATTTTAACCATCTCCTAAACATCCATCAGACTTGGTTTCTTGTTTGCTTCTCGTAATATTGTATAGTAGCATTCTCTCGAAGTTCTTTGCTCCCACTCAATCAACCCCCATTCCTCCTATAGTTGGAATCTTCATAGTTCGAGGGCGAGCATGATAGAATTGGCTAGGACTCACGACATCTTCTTTTCTAAGGCCCCACTTTGTGCTGAACAAACACTTTTATCTCAAAATCTTGTTTTCTTCCCTGTTCTTTCATCTCCTAATGCCGTTTCAGACCAAAGTTACCCATAACACAATTTAAGTTGACAATAAAAAAAATTATAATGGATTGAAAAGAAACATAATCAAACTTTCTAGAATTCATAAAATAAAGTGAATACCATCATTGTCAAAATTCAAACACAAATGACTATAGTTTAACCTTGAAAAATGCCTTTAGTTTCTCAAAACCTCTAACTCACTCTTTTGACAAAGAAGCTTAGTCAAACACCAACCATATTACATTGAACCATATGAATCAGTCAAAGGAAAATACAAATATATATATATATATGTATATATATAAGCAACAATATAATATATAAAGTCCATTTTGTCCCTTAAACTAATGAACACATCAAAATCAATAATTATACATTAATTCCCAAAGCTTTCGCCGTAGACACATCATCAAAACCCAACCATACTCCCTTTTTCTAACTTTTTAAACTTTTCCCCAACAAGCAAATTCATTCTTTTTCAACTCTAAACCAAAATAATAATATGAATAATAATAAGAATAATAAAAAAAAAGAGATTTTTTTAAATGAAAAATGCTAAAAATATTTTACAAAATGTCAACAACATAGACATATACCAATATCTATCAATGATAGTATCGATAAATAATGATTTTATTATATTTGTAAAAATTTTGGTTCATTTTATTGTATTGGAAAATAACCTAAAACTAATAAAAAATCAGACACCCACAAATTGAAGTTTCTTTACTATATTTTTTATTTTTTTAAAAAAATTTTCTACAAACAATAGAAAATTAGTTTACATAGTAAAAGTACTGTTGATCAGCCAAGAATTTCTGACTATAAACATAGAAATGGTCATCCATTTCTTTAGAGGGAGAAACACAAGAAAGAGAGAGAAATTCTTCACCTACAAAAAAAAAAAGATTAAAATCTTTTTTTTTTCATTCATATATCTGTCTCTTTGTGTATTGAATCTTGTTAATGGAGGCTGGAGTGAGCAATAATAATAATAATAAAAATGATGAGAAGGGGTTGCCGGCGGAGAGTGATCAGATAATAAGAAAGTCAACGCCGGCGCCATTTCTGGTGAAGACTTACACGGTGGTAGAAGATCCGGCGACCGACGAGGTGATATCGTGGAACGGCAACGGGACGGCGTTTGTGGTTTGGCAGACGGCGGAATTCGCTAAAGATGTTTTGCCAAAGCTCTTTAAGCATTGCAATTTCTCAAGCTTTGTTCGCCAACTTAATACTTATGTACGTTTTTCTTCTTCTTCTTATTCTTTTTTTCTCTTTCTTAGATACCTATTTCATACATATAATACATTTTTTTTTTGGAATTACTAATATGAGGTGGAGATTCGAAGTTACGATTAATTAGAATAGCAAGAGAAAAATGAAAAAAGGAGGAAAAATTATTCAATTTTTTTTTCACTTTTTATCTCGACCCTTCAAATTCTCAAAATTTAAAGATTATATAATGTAAAATTGGGCAAATTTGATATATATATATGGGTTGTTTTTAAATATAGAAAAATAAATCAAAATATTTACAAAATAGAACAAAATTTTAGAATTATCAATGATAAACACTAATAAACTGATAGAACCTCTAACCTCGAGGTCACGCTCATGTTGGCCAAATTTCATATTTCGTAAGAACAAAAATTTTTCTGTTACGAGTTTAGTTAGTTTCTTAACTTTGGTTGTACTCATCTAATGAGTCTGTATATACTTTTCAAATTAGTTTGGGACATAGAAAAGTGAACAGATCCATTAAACACCAAAGCCAAAAATTTACAAACCCTATTAGACATAAGAAGTGTTCTTTTTCGGAAGAAAAGAGGGGAAAAAAACCCAAACCTACACTGTCTAATTGAATCTATTAAAATTATTTTCTAAAAAGAAAGTATAGGAATTTATTAGACAAAAATTAAAAGATTAAAGAAAGATCAATTGAACATTTTATTTAGAGTAGATTTATAAATCAACATCCATTTTTTTGAACTTTAGTACTTTCAAAAGGCTATAGGAAAACTAAATAAATTATACTCTTTAAAATTCAATCTCATTTGAAAGTTCGAAAAAAACAAAAAACTCAACCCAAAATTATAGCCTCTTAATTGTCTTATTTAATTTTAAATTTTTTGGTAAAAGCATAACAAAACTTAAACCCCTTTTCCGAAATTGTATTTTTTTAATCTCGTCATTATTATTTTTCCATTGTATTTCTTTTTTAAAAAAGAGAAAACAAGTATATATGTTTATTAAAAAAGTACCTGTATATATTATCAAAAAGAGTAACATAATACTTTAATAATTATTAGTTTTTAGAGTAAATTAATACTTGGTTTTTATGTTTAAAATAAATTGAGATTTTTTTCCTTCCTTATCTTTGATTTTGACCTAGCAATAAATTGAGATTTCTGGTTCTAAGTGAGACTGTGGGTGAGATTTTGACATCCACAAATTTAGTTTGCTAATTAAGTTTGATTTACTTGCATTCATATTTCAGACCCAAAAAAAGATTAAGTTGTACTTGTCTAACCTAACTTGATTTGAATTTGTATCATAAAGAAGTTTATTGTTTTTGACATGTTGTTTAAATAAAATAATTAATCATATTTGTTGGCCATCCAAAAGAATGAGAACAAAAGAAGACTAAAGCTTCAAAAGCCTTATGGGAATATTAATTAAGCACAGTCATTTTTTGTCTTTTTCTTTTTCTATTTTTTTAGTAAAATTATTTTTTTTAGAAGTAATAAAATAATTTTCAGTAAAGATAGAAATGGTCTATAGCATCTTTGTCAAGTTCAATTTTTTTCGACGAACTTTCTTTTTGTCATCAAAAGTCTAGTTGATAAGCTTTCTAATTATTATCTACAACATTTCAAACAAGAATATTCTTATTAATTTCCTTTTTTTTCTCCCAAAGACTTGTTAACTATTATTATGAACCTTTCAATGCATTTATTGTGGATAGATTATTGAGACTCATCGCTAATTCTCTAGTATCTACTTTGAATGACTAATTCTTATCTCTACAGAACACTCTTCCATAAATATGAAGATAGTTATTTCAAGTAAAAAGATATTCAATTACAATGACTGTCTCCTAATAACTGTGAATTATACATTAAAAAATCTACATGTTCGTGCTTGTAAAACCATTAAATAAGAGATACTACGCTTTTATACATCAAATGGTGCATTATTGGTCACGTTTTGATAATCTCCTCAAACAGTCTCCTCCCTATTTAGGTTGATATACACACCAGGATAGTACTTGAGCTTTAACGTTTTTGCTAACAAGTATGGTCGGTTATATAAAACAAAACTAAGAAACATACAAAACACGAAGATTTCAAGAACATTTCTAGGTTGTTGGAAACTAAATATCTAGGTATAAATCTTATCGATTTGAAACAAAAATTTATTTTTTAAAAAATAAAACTATAAATTGTTAAGTTCTTTTCTCAAGTTGTAATTTTTGTTGTTTGTGTTTATTGAAGGGATTTCGAAAGGTGACGACAACAAGGTGGGAGTTTTACAATGACAAATTTCAAAAGGGTGAAAAGGAAAAGCTTTGCGAAATACGAAGAAGAAAGACATGGACCAACAAGCAACAACAAGAAGTTGATGAAGATCAAAGATCCACCTCTTCAAACTCATCATCTTCCCAATACAATACTCTAATGGATGAGAACAAGAGGTTGAAGAAGGAAAATGGTGCCTTAAGCTCAGAGCTTGCAACCATGAAAAGTAAGTGCAAAGAACTTTTTGATTTGGTAGCTAAGTATCAAAATGTTTCAAAGAAAGAAGAGAAAGATGAGAGGCCAAAGTTATTTGGTGTAAGGTTGGAAGAAGGAGAGAGAGAGAGGAAGAGAAAAAGGGCAGAAGAGATTAGTGAAACTGCAACTTTTTTGCTATCTCAATCATGCAAATGAAGGCCAAGTGGAGAAGTCAATTATTATTAGATTTTAAGAAGGCTACTACAAAATCATGTAGCTTATATAATTATTAAACTAGGCAATAGTGCATTGTGAGGTATATATTTGTAAAAAAAAACAAATTGACTTTTTTTTCCCTTTATATTTGCAAAAGACTAATAAAGGCTGAAAGGATAACAAAATGATGGGCACAAGCTCCATCTATCAATTTATATTATTGTAGTAAAAACTTTCTAGAAAGGTCAACTATGAAATTTAACTAACTATTATAAGTAACATTATTACTTAAATGTTGGAGTGACCTGAGTGATGATTTAAGTACAACAATTTAGTCCGTCTAGCATGTCTGTATCTGATATGTGGACACTTGGACAATTTAACACTTATTAGACATGTATTGAATCCATATTAGAGCAACAAATGTGTCAAGACATGCATAAAACATTTGTTAGTAGACTAAAAAGGCACACATGTATGACAATAATAAAATAAAATTGAGTAAAATACATCAGATTTGTTTGTTTAAGCACATAAATGCATCAACTCATTTATTTTGAAGTTTTTCTGATATAAAAATGACATATTTTTAGAAATATATAATTGAATAAACGTGTCTGTTGTGTCCGTGACCTAAATTTTTAAAAATGACATGTCACCGTGTGTGTCTAGTACCAAAATGCTTCGGTGATAAATTTAAAACAATACAATGTGACAATATGCTGAAAATAGGTGGATCAGTCAAATAAAGAGTAGATTTAACCTAAAAATGATTTTGAGTACATGATAGAGCCACTAGAAACCAAAGAACAAAAATCAGAAGAAAAAATGGGTGATCCCACTGTTGCATGGACTTATAAGCAATAAGAACCTCATACCTTCTTGCATTAAAATACAATCGTCAACACTGAAACATCCAAAGCAATCTTATATAACACTCTCATATTTACTGAAGTTGTGGCACATGAAAAATTGGTTGAATGAGAGGGGATATGCACATTATGTAAGTATGATGTGGTATCTATACTTTGGTTTAAGGATTCGATGCAAAATGATTAAAAATTGTTTCTAACGTCGATTGGCTAAGACTGTATTCGGCAATTCCAAGCTGTTTTCTGGAGGAAAGAAAACACAACAAACTATAGATCAGATTGCAAGACAATGGAAGTGATTGAGAACATTACAGGAGGAATAATGAAGACCTATTTGGTAACCATTTGGTTTAATTTCTCAAAATTTTTTGCTTTGTTATGTACTTTCTACCAATGTTCTAAAAAAACTGAGCAAAGTTTTGAAAACTATAAAATATAATTTTTAAAAACTTGTTTTTGTTTTTTGATTTTCACTAAGAATTCAACACTTTAAAGATAAAAACTATGGTAATAAATTAAGAGGAAATAAACATAATTTTTCCAAAACTAAAAAACCAAATGGTTATCAAACAAGCTGATGTAACGAAAAGAGATCTTACCTGTTTCTCTCTATGTGTCCAAAAGCATCTGCAAGTGAGAGGCCGTCCTCCCCATAAGGCAACTGCATTTGAGAAATTTTTGTAACTTTAGTTATTTATATATATAGATGTATCTATAAGAAATAAATGAACATATATTAATCTTATAGAAAATGACCATGTAAAAAAAAGCTTGTTAACGTTATTGCTTCAGCATGGTTAGGCAAGAGCTCAATATCCAATCGCCCAAATGTTGATTTAGTGAAAACATGAAAGGCCAAAAGGAAGACAACAATATACGCAAATACCTATATTTTGAGGGAATCATCTATTTTACCTATACTAAATCCTATATCTATATTTTAATAAAACTATTTTCACAGATGTTACTTTCTTTGAGAAGATAATTGGAGGTTTTTGAGGCAAAAAAGTATTGGACATGCGCAATTTTTATTGCTTTGCTCCCCTATAACCGGGCACTTGCACCGGGCATGGCCCTAGAAGACATCAAAAGAGTTTTTGGTATTAAGCTCACTCGAATGTTCAAACTTGGATATGCAGAATTTGAATGGATGGTTAAAAAATCTCCTACTTGTGATCTAATTTTATCAAGAGATAAAAAACTGTATTGATGGCTATATAAATAATGTTCCAATATTCATTGGTCGTACCTGATATTTCATACTCAATCCATTACACCCATGGAATGTTGCACCGGAAAATGAAGAGAGAATAAACGAATTGATCTCCGAGAACTTCTCTGTCGCTAACCACCACTCAGAAAATATAGGTAACGGTATGCTGCCTACAGAATCAGTAGAGAAAGACAGACATAAGCTTTGGTATCATGAAAGAGTAAATAGACAGCTGTTTTTTTCTTGCAATAAGCTATAAAATTTATTAGATTATCCTCGTGAGCTTTTTAATTTAATTTAGGCTCTTTATTTTTCTTTTTATTATTATTTATTTATTTATTTATTTTGCGTTGATGTGATTATTGTCTAAGAGGCATGAATATAAGAAAATTGGAGACTTTCGGAACAGATAAATAATAGGTTGTGTAAAATATTTGTATGAAAAAATCAATTCGACAGAGTGAATTTACGAGATGATGCAAAGTGTACTTACCATCTTTTATGAAATGATAAGGAAAAAAAGAAAAAAGAATTTCAAGGTGAATAAGAATACAAACAAGGATTTCACGTACCATCTCGAAACAATTGCTCTGTCAATTGTTCACCAAAAACTCCAGGAGCAGTAGACGGGGAGGATACAAGTGTTTTTATCCTTTCTTCATTTCCAAGCCAACGTCCAATTATGGTTAACATTTGCCTAGACAAGCTAATCTCTGTCACTGATTGGTTTTCTGGTGTGACGGGCTCAATAGCTCCGATACAAACTTCAATGTCATTCAATAAGCTTCTCGGGTGTGAAGGAAAATCAAAAAACCCCTCACGAATATGTTGACAAAAGTTATACAGGTCCTCTAAGTTGATTTCATGAGGTTTGACCTGTAGAAAGATGAACAAAATCAAACTATTGATGACATCCAAAAAATTAGTATGCCTGAATACCTCTAGCTCAAGATGATTTCCGAATCGTGTTTTCAAATGCTGGGGACTTCCTATGCAGCGTAGCCGTCCTCCAACCTTCAAATGATAATATGCAAAAGTTCATATAGGGTCCTAGGTTCAAACCAATACATAATTTTTAAACTAAAGGAAGAAAATCTCTTTCAACCATTATCCCAATACGAGTGCAAAGTGCTTGCGCTTCGTTCATGCTGTGTGTGGTGAGGATAACTGCCGTCTTTCCTCGTCTTGTAGATATTCGGGATATAACATCCCACATGAATCGTTTGGCGATGGGATCCATCCCTAGAAATGTCATCATAATAAAAAAAAATGATAGTAAAAAAATTGATTTGTGTTGTAGATATTATAAAGCACTATAAAAAATAATATGCTATGGAAAAAATGAAGTCTGATTCATATACCAAGAATGCATATGAAGAAATGAGAATCATTCTATTTCATTTTACTAAGGTTGTTATAACATGCTTAAAAGTATTGTTGTTCCAGGTGTCACGCGTGAGTTTTTTTTTTTTTTTTTTTTCTTTGGCTTGTATCAATGATTCAATGAAAATCTTGAAAGAGGATAAGTTGGATTACAATAATAGAAATTTCCCTATGTTTCCTGGCTTTCAATTGCAACAATGGCATCTTTCAAAATTTATTCAATTATTTTACTAATATTAATGGGACAACATTAGAATAATGAACACTATTAGAAGCGGAAATTAAAAACATAGGCTTAAATCTGATTTTGATTTTTGAACTTTCAAGTTTGTTCCATTTATATCCCGAAGTATTCAAAATATCTTGAGAAATCCTCAAACATCTAGATTTGTTCTATTTTAGTCTTTGAACTTTTAAAATATCTAATCATATTATAATTTTTTTTAGAGGAAAAAAAAAAAACACGAGTACCTGTGGATGGCTCATCAAGAATAACGACAGGAGGTTCTCCAATCATCGCAATTGCAACAGAGAGTTTACGTTTGTTTCCTCCACTGAGTGAATATGAGGGTTTATTGGCATGCTTCAGCAAGTCAAAGTCCACCAATTTATCCATAACGACCTACCCAGAAGGTTATACAATCCCAAATTTAGTGTTATGTATCCATATTTAGGAAAATTGGTAATCCAATTTTGATTCTTAAATGGAAACAATAAAGGAAAACAAGTAATCCTGTTATCAATTTATCAGTTAGTTTCTATCAACGGTAATTATTTAAATAAGTTGTAATCCTTAATGGTCTATTTTATTCTTATTTTTAATCTCTTTCCTTTTATGTATTGAGCCTTTCTCCTATATAAGAAAGCCACAAACTGTTACTTGGAATATAAAGATTTCATGCCATCAAAATTAAGAATCACCTTGATAAGGGACGTAATAGATTCACATCTTAAGAAATTCAAATTTAAATAATTGAATTCGACCCGAGTGAAGGACAAGCAAGTTGCACATGAAATCCTTGATACAAATGCGTCAACTATTTAGCAAAAACTACACTAAAAATTGAACTAAAATACGTACATCATCTATCTTCAACTCTGGAACACCTTTTATTCTTGCATAAAGTTCTAGGTGCTCCTTAGCGGTAAGGTACTCTAATAGAGCATCAAACTGTGGGCAATATCCAATCTGGTCACGGATAGAACAATGAAAGTTTCAGGTGTAATATACATGACTACTCCAAAAATAATTACGGTGTAATAACAAATAACAGATCAAAATTGTGAAAATATTTCTCACTTTTTCTCATTATTACATGGGTAAAAGCCCTAATTTCAATAGAATATAGACTTAATGAAATAAGGAAAATACTGACAAAAAAGGAAAGAATCCTACAAAATAATTACAGCATATAAAACCAAATAAAATAAAATATTTGCATAAATCAACAAAAATAATCAAACAAGTCTTTTACGTACATGGCAACGAGCAGCCTTAGGATCAGTTCTTATATCTTTTCCAAAAATGAAAGCAGTTCCCTCACTGGGAGATTCTTCTCCTGGAAAGCATAAAGGTTGTTAGTGATGTAGTTCGTTAAATTTAAACAATGAAGTTATATTTGATATTATAAGATTTTGGACCACAAATATTAATCACTATAGGGAGGGAAAACTACAATAACCACTTAAGAATGTGATAGTGTCTCAATTATGTATTTACTGTTTTGGCTCAAAAAAGCCTAGGAAGGTCAAGACCCCCATCCTGAATACAAGCTCAACAAGCTTAAACTCTCAAAATGAAAAGATACCCCCTCCCTGCTTCTACATTCCTATTTTTATAGCAATTTGTCATCTCTCTCCCTACTAACAGAATTCTCCCACTACTAACCGAATTTGTTATAGATTTGGTGGTCCCCTCTCTAACTAATTTGATTCTTTTCCATAGTTACATTTGTGCCCCTCTCCCTACTCTTCCTTTTGGCCTTTCTTTCATATCTCCTAAATATGGGAGGTCTATCATTACCCTCCCCCAAAGCACCACTTTGTCCTCAAGGTGAAAATCAGGGAATTGTTCAACTAATTGTGCTCCTCCTTCCCAAGTTGCATCTTCTACTGGCAGATCTTCCCACTGTATGAGTACTTCAAAATCATTTGGTGATGATATCGTTGAACCAATCTTCCTAATCCCCAAGACTGACAATGGTTTTGGATGTTTTCCAAAAGGTCCCACTATTGGTGAAGAGAATCGTGGTAGTATGGTTCCTTCAGCCTTCCTTAATTGTGAAACGTGTATTACTAGATGTATGGAGACATTGTGAGGTAGATCAAGCTTATATGCCACAGGTCCGACCTTTTGGATTATCTGAAAGGGTCCAATGTAGCGTGGTGCTAGTTTTGGGTGCTTGTGCACCAATAGTGATCCTTGGCGGTAAGGCTTGAGCTTGATGTAAACCCAATCCGATACTTCAAAGTTTACCTCTCTTCTTTTTGAATCTGCCAGGGCCTTCATTCTTTGTTGTGTTGCTTCTAGTGTTTTCTTGAACTGTTTGAGCATCTCGTCCCTGTTTTTAGGTGGACGTCAACTTCTCCTACTGTGGCATTCCCTTGTGTGTAAAGGATGAGTGTAGGTGTTGGTCTACCATACAATACCTCGTAAGGTGTACTTTTGATGGCTGTGTGGTAAGATGTGTTGTAATTATATTTAGCCCATGCCAACCATTTGTGCCATTGTGAAGGAGTCTCCATGGTAAAGCACCTGAGATAAGCCTCTAAGCCTCTAAGCCTCTGTTGACTACTTCTATTTGTCCATCCGTTTGTGGATGATAGGATGAGCTCCTCTTGAGTTGTGTTCCCATCAATTTAAACAATTCTTCCCAAAATAGGCTAGTGAACACTTTATCTCTGACAGAAATGATGCTTCTAGGCACTCCATGTAAACGCACAATTTCCTTCATGAACAAAGTGGCCACTGTTGCTGCTGTATAGGGGTGGCGAAGAGCAATGAAGTGTGCATATTTGGATAGCCCATCAACCACTACCAAGATTGAGTTGTATCCCTCGGATTTCAACAGTCCCTTTACAAAGTCCATGCTGATATCTTGCCAAGTGAGCTCGGGTATTGGCAGGTTGGAGTAGTCCAGTAGGAGCTAAGGCCAAATACTTGGCTTGTTGGCAGACAGAGCAATCCCCTACAAAAGCCCTTACCCTTGCCTTCATCCCTGTCCAGAAGAATTCCTTTTTTAACCGTTGGTACATTTTCACTACCCTATTGTGCCCCCCCAATTGGGTTGATGTGGAATTCTTGTAGGAGTAATGGAATTGTAGGTGATAGAAGCTCTCCCTGAAGTGTATATCCCTGGGAGTGTGGTTGCTCTGCTCGGATGTTATCCCTGATTGTTCTTAGTTCCTGATCTTACTCAACTTGACTCATAAATACCTCCTGATTGAGGGATGCAGCACACTGATCATGGTCAATTCCACGTGGTAGGTAGCTTAGACAATGCATCTGCTACCGAGTTTTCTCTTCCCTTCTTATACTCTATCTGGAACTCGTATCCTATTAATTTTGCTACCCATTTCTGGTATTCGCCTGCTATGATACGCTGTTCTAATAGGAACTTGAGACTTTTCTGATCTGTTCTTACAATAAATTTTCTTCCCAATAGATAGGGGCGCCACTTTTGTACAACCATGAACTATAGCAATTAGTTCTCTTTCGTAGGCAGCCTTTAGTCGATGTGTGGGTGGGAGGGCTTGCTGAAGTTGCCACCAGCCTTTCCCTTCTTGCATTAGGATTGCCTTAACTCCTACCCCGGAGGCATCTGTTTCAATTATGAATGTTTGATTGAAATCAGGGAGCTTGAGGGTGGGTAGTTGGGCCATGTGTTGCTTCAAAACCTCGAAGGCCTCCTGAGTGTCCTTGTTCCACTGTAACTTATCCTTCTTGAGTTGCTGTGTTAGAGGGAAAGCTAGCAAGCCATACTGAGGTACAAACTTGCGATAATAGCCCATTAATCCAAGGAACCCCCTGAGTTGCTTGACTGTTGTTGGTGTTGGCCATTGGAGCATAGCTTCCACCTTTGAAGGGTCTGCCGCTACTCCTTCTGATATGATATGCCCCAGATAATCTATTTTCTTTGCCCCAAAAGTACACTTCTTAAGATTGGCCATAAACTGGTTGTCCTCCAAAGCTTGTAACACCACGAATAGATGATGCACGTGATCACATAAAGAAGAGCTGTAGATTAAGATATCATCGAAGAACACTAACACAAATTTTCTTAAGTATGGATGCAAGAGATCATTCATTATCGATTTAAATGTGGATGGAGCATTTCTCAATCCGAATGGCATGACTAAAAACTCGTAGTGGCCTTCATGAGTGCAAAATGTGGTTTTGTGTATGTCTGAAGGAGCCACTCGGATTTGATGGTATCCTGACTTCAAATCAATCTTCGAGAATACCCGTGCACCAACCAATTCATCAAGGAGTTCCTCAACCATTGGAATAGGGAAGTTGTCTGGTACAGTGACTTGATTTAATGCCCTATAATCGACATAAAACCGCCAGCTACCGTCCTTTTCTTCACTAATAACACCGGGCTTGAGAAAGAACTTACACTAGGTTGAATGATCCCGGCAGTGAGCATCTTTTCAACCAGCTTCTCAATCTCGTCCTTCTAGAATTGTGGGTATCTATATGGCCTAACATTCACTAGCCCTGCCCCTAGCTTGAGTTCGATGTGGTGTTCATGATGTCGCATTGGTGGCAACCCTTCTACTGAACTGAAAACAGCTTGGTATCTTTCTAAAATCTCTTGTATTTCCAGTTGTAGCTCTACTATTGACTACGCTTCTCCATCTTTTTTAGAAGTCATGAGTGAGTTTAGCTCGAGAAGGATGCCTTGGCCCCCTCCTTTAACTAATTTCATCATGGACTTTAGTGAAATCTGTGCTTTCATCAGGCTACAGTCCCCTTGCAAGTGTATTCTCCAGTCGCCTACTTGAAATTCCATCTCGGACGTTCCCCAATCGCATTCGACTCGTCCTAAAGTCATCAGCCATTGCACTCCTAACACCACATCAGCACTACCCAGGGGCAAAGGAAAGAAGTCATTGATAATAGTTAAGTTTGGGAGGTTAAGAATTACCCCCTTGCAAATGCCCGTCGTCCTCACTGATATCCCTGTTCCCAGCATTATCCCATAACTCGTCGTCGGTGTCTGTGGCAATTTTAGGGCTGATACTAGTTCGTTATCGATGAAGTTGTGTGAGGCACCACTGTCAATGAGAACAATCACGTCCCTATCTCCTATAGCTCCTTTGACTTTAATCGTTCGAGGTGAATCGATCCCCGCGAGAGAGTTTAGGGATAGCTCTGCTGCTCCTTGTTCGTTATCTTCCACCACCATAGATTCTAAAGTAGTCGTCATGGGCATCTCCACATCCACTGGTTCGTCCTCTGTTTCCAGGATCTCATCTCCTTCCTCCTCATCGTCGTATAGCAAAATGCTTAGCTCCTTCTTTTTACATCGATGCCCTAGTGTATACTTCTCCTCACAACGATAGCAGAGTCCCTTGTCCCTTCGGATTTGCATCTCATTGTCGGATAGTCGCTTGAAAGCTCTGGCCATGAACGGTTTTCCGTTGACATCTTTTAAAGTAACAGAATTTGAAGACGTGCCTGATGTACGGGTCGGGTTGAGAGAGATCGTTCGGGCAGACGCATGCATGTTCTGATTTGAATTGGAGCCAGGTTGACCTGTGGTCAAGTTGGGTCCCGAGTTTGAAGACACGCTTGTTGATTTTGCCGGATTCGGGTTGCCCCATTTTTTTCTTCGAGCCTCCTCCGTATCTTCTATCATTCGGGTCATTCTCATCTTCTCTTTCAGCCTAATCAACTTGAACATCCTCATTTCGATTTGAATGTCTTCCTTCAGCCCACTAACGAACTTGCTTTCTAACGTCTCATCGGATAGGTCTTTCAACGGCCCTGAGAGTTGCTCGAATCGCCACCGGTATGCTCGCACACTGCCGTCCTACTTCAAGGTGAGAAACTGTGCCTTCCGGTCTTCCTCTTTGACTGTTAAGAATCGTAGCAGGAGTTGTTCTTTATATTTGGCCCATGTGTCCATCGGCGTCCTCTTTTCCTCCCATTGATGCCATTCCAAAGCCTCTCCTTCCAAACACAAGATCGCAGCCTCAATTTTGTCTTTCTCCGACAACCTGTTCACAACAAAATATCTTTCAACTCTATGAAACCATCGCATCGGATCCTCACCTAGTTCTCCTTTGAATATCGGTATTTCCAGCTCCCTCAGTCGCATATCGAACAAGGGCACCTCCCTTCTATCACTGCTTTCCTCTCTCGCCGGCTGCTTGCCCTTATCAGTCACGGTCCTTTCTGATGATCCCGATTCCATCTCCTTGGCTGTTTCTGATCTCTTCGACCAAACCTCCAGTGCCCGGATCATCTTCTGCTCCATCGACTCTCTCGATGCTTCAATTTCTGTCTCTTATACACATCTAGATGTGTATAAGAGACAGGTTATAGATTTGGTGGTCCCCTCTCTAACTAATTTGATTCTTTTCCATAGTTACATTTGTGCCCCTCTCCCTACTCTTCCTTTTGGCCTTTCTTTCATATCTCCTAAATATGGGAGATCTATCAAAATGCTGAAGATCTTTTTATAAGCAATTAACTAAAGTTAGATAATGTTTGGACTTATTGATCAATGGGAGCTTTGCCATAGTTTGATAAGTTCTTGCTTAATGCTAAAGTTATGTGTTATAATATATAATTAAATTAATATGTACAACCATCCTTTGTCGTAATTTTGTATATCCTAGATTAGGGTTTCACATTCACCTATATATATTTATCTTTTGTCTAATTAAATAATAAGAAATTCATTCTCCAAAAGTACAGATTACATGGTATCAGAGCATTATTCGTTTAGGGTTTAGAATATTCGTTTGACAGCTTTATTCTCACAAAGTTAGAGTTCGAGTTTGGATCATCAACTTCGAGTGGCCGTTTGTCGACACCGCCCACCTCAGGAGGAGCACATGGTTTCTTATTAGTTTCCTTGACATCAAAATATTGTAGGGTCATGCGGGTTGTCCGATGAGATTAGTCGAGGTACACGTAAGCTGGCCTGAACACTCACAAATATCACAAAAAAAAAAAAAAGTATAGTTGTCCTTTTTTGTATATCTTAGATTAGGGTTTCTCATTTACCTATATATATTTATCTTTTGTCTAATTAAATAATAAGAAATTCATTCTCCAAAAGGACAGAATACAATATGCACTTAGACAAGCGTTGAACTCAATAACAATCTTGATAAGCATGGTTTGCAGGAAGCTTCTTTATAAGCATGGAAGTTTCTGATCTTCCTTGGGTTTGGTTATTGTCTTTCAGATTTTCATGGTTAACGATTATGTTGACAGCACCTTTGCTGATGATTGTGTTAACAGTGCCAGAATGTTGACAGCATCTTATTTATTTTTGCTATTGTCTCAAGCTCAACTGGGGCTTCTGTTGCTACTGAAGTTATGGTAGGTTACTTCAAGTTTTGTTATGCCCAACTGTTGTTGGTATCAAAGGCAGGACTCAAATTCTGCTGTTTCGGTCATTGTTGTGAGACAAAAAACAGTGTGCCAAGTTTTTGCTCTCGTTAGATGGTTCTAACCAATGTGGGAGCTCAAATGAATGATGCAACTTGAGGCTTTAAAGACCGATTTTTTTTAGTTTTAAAGACTTAATTGCTGATTTTGTCCATGTATGTGATCAAGAGTTAGTTTAGGCGGGTTGGGTCAGTTTTCTCAGCTGTACGGCATTAAGTTTTAATTAAATTTGATTTCATTATTTAGGTGGATTGTAGTTTGTTTCAAGTTTTCAGCCTGTGATCCTGCATAAATCAATAAAAAATTCTATTTATTTATTTCGTTCTTTCTTTCTTTCCATTTTTCTTTAGATCTTAAAAAATTTGTCCAATATTTATCTAAATGAAAGTTTGGATACTCGTTGAAAATTATTAGATGTCTAAGAGCTCTTATCAAGATTGTTATTTGTTATTTTATGGAAAAAGAAAGGGAAGTGACGTTATACCAGTGAGCATAGATAGAGTTGTTGTCTTCCCAGCACCATTTGTGCCTAAAAACCCAAAGCATTCTCCCTCTTGAACTGAAAAAGTTAAAGAATCCACTGCAATTTTCTTATGGAGATAATTTTCTCCAGGATATACCTGAAAATGGTTAGAAAAAACAAAGAAATGAAAAGAGAAGTATAAGAATGTAAGTTGAACCTTAGATTCTTTTCATTATATCAATGAAAAGTTTGTTTCGTTCAGGAAGAAGAAAAAAAAAAAAAAAAAGGAGCTATGCTTCGAATAATCTCAAGTTCCCCAAATCAAACTACCCATCTCCCCTTAGTCTGGCTTGCTCTGAGCATTTTTGTGGTTCAACAACACTGTTTTTGTGGGAATTAATTTTTCTGCTCACGATGTTTTTTAGCTTGGTTTTGATATTATATTGTTGACTTTGAGCACTTAAAAGTCCGTTGCGAGACAAATATTTTCATAGTTCATAAACATTTCTATAATTTCATTTAGAGTGTTTTATTGGCTGAGACGAGACTAATTTCTTATTTAGTTTTCAAAAGGTATTAGTTGATTTGATGAAATTGAAAATTTTAAGTTAAAATTGCCAAATTAAGCCAAGTGTTGAGACAAATAAAATTTTCCCTAATAAAATCATTTAAAAGAGTACGTAAATTACCTGTCAATTTCTTTGAGATGTTGGGAGTAACACCAAGAAACACATTAATTTTGTTGAAGTTGAAGTATTGATATAAAAATAAATTTACTAGCTCGGTTTTGTGCAAATCTCTAAGCCGTTAGAGGAAGTAATAGTATAAAATTAAATTTTTCATAACCTAACAACTTAAAACTTCGGGTTCTATAGTGGTTTAACAAATTTTGCTGAGTAACAAAAGGTAATACAATTTAAGACTAACACATAATATTTAATCCCCCATAAACCAAATCAAGAAGAATATACAGCATTAAAGCTTTGTACAAAAAAGCAAGGATCAAGATGTAGAATATTCTAACAACAAAAATTCCATCATAATTAATTGAATATAAAAGTGAAAATACCTTCCGAAGATTACTCAAGTAGATAATGGCATTGTCGATAGAACCTGATAGGACCCTATTTCTTTCTGCTGCCACATCTACATCGAGATCAAGGTCGGGAATAATATACCCTGAAGAAGGCGCAAGAAGAGGTTCCAAGCTGGGGGATGAAGTTTCAGTTTTAAGATTTGTGAGATTGTTCCTCCAACGCTTCATCCACCATTCCTTGACTGCAATTGCAGTCAATTTTTGGAGAGGCAGCAGTTCAAGACCAAGAGTTAAGAGAAAGTAACACAGGGACTGTCAAGAGGGGGGGAACCCAAATAAGATCATATCTATTGCATACATGAGATATCGTTGTTCTAAATTGACGACGAGAAAACATTTAACACCACCATATTTGCTCAATTTTCACCACCATGACTCTTGTCAAAATGTGAATCAGCCAAAAGTAAATGCAATTGAATTATGAACCAAATCTAACTTCTTCATACTCAAATGACAATATTCCGGATGTAATATTCAGGGCATTTCTGCCACATTGTAATTTGCAACTACTTATTTGATAATTTATTGATAGTCATGGACTATCTTATCATTTTTCCATTCCTTGACACTCAAATGTTGTAGGGTGAGGTGGCTTATCCTATGAGATTAGATGAGTTGCGTGTAAACTAGCCCGAATATTTATGGACTATAAAGCACCGACACTTCTAAACTGGTGAAGTGTCAACGTCGGACATTGACACACTCCAATACATTCCATTATTTTATGATTATTTTTTTTGCTTTTTGACACGTTCGGACACACAAAGACACACCTAGGATGCCATGCAAAAATTTTTTTTTAAAATAATGAAACAAGACCCACAATCGGCAACTCATTTAAGGGCCATTAAGCCGATTAAAATTAACTGTTTAGCCCCAACTTTTTCAAAAATCTAGAATGCTTACACACTTCATCTTCAAGACTTAACCCTATAAAAAATTAAAAAACTCACTATGCTACCTGATTCTTCTTTCTAACATCGACAGCAGTGAATTCCACATCATGACCCACGACCGCCGACAACTTACGTGGGATCTCTTACTATTTTTTTCTTTTCTCATTTCTGTTCTTTTCCTTCCATTTTTATCTTTCCTTTTTCTTTTCCATTTGTCTTACTTTTTTTGTTAAATATTTGTGCACATATTTCACGATATGTCAAATTATGCACACATATATTTATTTTTGTAAAAATAAATAAATAAATAATGTGCCCCAACGTGTCGTGTCCTACTTTTTTTGTAAATTGACGTGTCATCATGTCGTTGTTGTGTCGTATTTGTGTCGCATGTTAGTGCCTGTGCTCCTTAGTTCACAAATATCAAAAAAGGAAAAAAAAATCTTTATCAGTTTTCCATCTTTATGGAAACATAGTTACCCTCAGTTTAGCCATTTGGAAAAACTTCCAAAAGTATCAAAATCATCTCTACTCCCCGAAAATTAATCGGAAGGGTAGTTCAATAAATTGTCACATAACCTTCTATTGAAGGGAGACATACAAACCTGTACACCGAGATAACAAATTGAGGCACCGGTAACATTCCAATTATAAACCCCATCACTTGTTTTATCTTTCATCCCCTGCCGAAGAAGAGCCAACGAGGCAAGTCCATCAGCAAAGCAAAACCCAGGTGATATTCTGAAGAAATTCTGCATGAATACATGAGAAAGTCAGAAGAAATTAATGCTAAGTCCATGCTTGCTGATGAGAGAACAAATATCCTGAGAACAGAGAACAAAGAACAGAGATAAGCAGATCTTCATCAAGATGTCCAGACTATCGGTAATATTGCCACAATTGCACACAGACGTGAAAATCAATGGTAATGTGATAAAAGTTCATAATTCTTAATGATAATGGCTCATAGATGTGCACAAAATACAGAGAAGAAAGTTACGGTGATGACATAGTTGGTCGATCGAACAGAGCAAGAGATAGTCTAAACTTTTCTTCGCTATCAGTGAGTCAAGACTATGAGGCAAGTCTATCTGTTTCATCTTTTCCCTGAAATTGTTCACATTTTCACCAAAGTAATACCAAGAACAAGCTTCAATGACTTCAGCCCTAAGGATGGCTTAAATTCTACGTATAATTCAGCTTGGGGAGCAAGTAAATTTGTATTAGTATTGTTGTGTTTAGATTAGATATAAGTATCTTTTTAACATTTTAATTTAATCTAATTATCAATTTTCAATAATAATTAATTGAGGTATGGGCAAGAAGGGCTCGACATTCACACACACACACATACATATGCCAACAATATTAATTTTTAGGGACTAAAATCACATTTTGAAAATTTAAGAATTTAAATTGAACATATTGAAGCCAAATTAAGATTTAACCATTTAAATAAATATGACAAATTACATATTAATTTTTTTAACAACTAATAACCTACTTTCATCACATTAATAATTTAAATATTTCTACCAGAACCAAAATACAATAGGAGATATGAAAAGATAACCAATCAGGGAGAATGTTCATTTTCTAGCCGATCATCTTGAATAAACAACACAAACGCATAAAGAGAACCAACCTTCAGAAAAGAATTTGTTTTTGCTGTTGTTTCAATAAGCCCCATAATGAATGAAATAACCATAAGAATAAGTCCAGTGAAAAAGTGAACCGACAGAACCACATTCTGCAAAGAAAATGAGACAGTATTTTGGTAAATAGTGATGATTCGTTCTATGTATTTTTAGGTACGGTTAAAAAGGTGATTTTTCTTCTACCTGAGCCACAGTATGGTCCCAAAAGAAAAATGTAAGGCAATATGTTGACGATGCAATGGCCAGTCCATATTCCAAAAATATAACAGCCGTTGCTAGAAATCTACCTTTACCAATGAATTGATCCATACCTGCATACATTTTTTTAAATTGAACAATGTGACAAGAATAAATACAAAATCCCAAAGCCCTCCATAAAACTTATCTGAATTCAGAGGTGCACAAAAGACTGCAATTTTTAGGAAAAAGGAAGTGGGTGAAAGAGATGGGAATAAAACTTACAATAATCAAACGTCCAGAAAAGGCATAATTAGAAGAGAATGGACGTACCAAAGATGTAAAAGAGTACTAGTGCTAAACCAGTAGGAACCAAGAAACTGACAACGTCCCATACGTAAGTCGATATCCAGTATGAAAGCACTGAAACCTGGTAACATTATGTTGTTTGAAGAAAATGTCAGGCTTATACATTTTAAACAATATGAAAAGAAGCAAATGAAGAGATGTCTTACCCCACTGATCATTTGTTGGTGTTTAGCTTTTGTTTCACGTTCCTGCATAAACTTAGATAATTTTATCATGTGGTATATTAAAATACTTCTAGTCTATTTGAAAAATATGTTAAATGTGTGTATATATGTATTGTATTTTGTCTTGTATTGAAATGAATTTTTCTACTACAATTTGAGATTCAGTCAAATACAAAATATCAAATCCTTTACAACGCTAATAAATAAGTTCACATGCATTTATATAGGTTTGAAAGGATCCAAAGGGTCTTCCATGACAAATCTCTTCAATGGGCTGATCGTTTTGAAGTGCCAGACTCACTGCATCTTCTTGGTGTTCTCTTTTTAAGCTTTATGTTAAAATTTCTATTCAATATATAAACTTAAATTGGGGGCTTTCATTCATTTTCTTGTATAATTTGCTTTCGTTTTGGTTTTCTTAGTTCTTGGCTTTTCTACTTTTTGGTTGCTAGTTCGTACCTTTGTATTTTGAGCATTAGTCTCCTTTCATTATATCATTATAAAAAATACTGTTTCCTTTTCTTAAAGGAAGTATTACCTTCACGAGAGAGACAGCAAATGATGCAGGAATAAAACAGAATGCTATATTAACTATGATAGCAGCAGCAAAAGCATCCAGATCCTACAAAATGATAACATTCTTCTAGGTTACCGTAAACAAACAGGGACACAAATAACTAAAAGGATTAATACAGCACATAATAATAAAGACTCCTCATACAGAATTTAATAGATACAATAAAATTTGCAAAAGACTGTTTAGTATTTCTAGAAGCTAGGACAAGTTAGTATGTGAGAAGGAAGCATGTAGCCTGTAGGAGCAATAAAGCAAGAGAGTAAATATATTTTCTTTATTTACCACACAACACATGACAAGTGGTTTTGGAACTTTAAATTGTTGATATAATTTTACTGTATGCAGATGAACAAAGCATGTAATCTCTTAAAAAATGTAATCTGTCATCATCTATAAACAAATTGAGATCTATAAATTCAAAACGAACAATGTTCAGAAGAGATCTGCAAGAAGGAAGTTAAGATTCTGTGGTCTAAGTTATTTTTAAGAAGAGCCTATTCCAAAAACCTCACGTGTATGAGCAATCAGGCAACAGGGTAGTTAATATCTTATCCCAATTTACCTAACATGTAACATATTTTCGGATGGCCACAAGTCAAATGAATCCCTGCTTGGCAAATAATTTCTCTGATGGATGATAATTCAGGTCTAGAACACGGGCCAGAAGAGCATATTCCATATAGAAGAGGAATAATTTTATGAAGAATGAGATGACTGATGAGAGAGATTAAGTCATTTTGTGACTCACCACCGTTCTATTATTTATATTGCTAAAAAGCATAGGACTTTCTATTAAGATTCTAAGAAGTACAAGGGAGGAATTGGGCAGAACGTCTCAACATAAGGCTAATTTTTTTTTTTTTTAATTCTTGCTAAGAAACTAATAAAGAACTTTCCATTATGAATCTGAAAACTACAGGAGAGGGATCCACAGGATCGAGGATTAGCACAACATACCTGTCATCCATACCTGAGTATTAACAAAGTTTATACACAGCAAATGTACCTACACTCATATTCAGAGAAAGAAATCACATACATGTCGTTGCAAACGCTGGCTTTTTGTCATGGGGAGAGGGTGATTTCGTGTTTGAATAGTCATATTCTGGTCACCAGTAGCCAGCCTTAGAACTGCGGCATTCACAATATTGATAAAGGTTGGAGCAGAATGCTGACAGGAACAATTGTGCAGTACAGTATATCCTATACTGCCATCACTATTCTGATCATCCATTACAATCGCTCCATACCTGAAAAGCACAAGAAGATTCATAAATGAAATGTGTAACAGAAGGGGCCAATTTTGAGGAACCATGTAAGACATTTATTTAAATATATCGTAGTAAAACCACAAAATTCATATTTATAATATACAAATATGAAATGTAGGGAATTCAAGGGCTGTCCTTGCAACTATTTTTATCTTTTTTTAAAAAAGGGAAGGAGACTTTTCATTGATATCATGAAAAGAGGCTTATATGTTTACAAGTTCATTTTGTTTTTAAGTTTAGGATCATTTCAGCCCTAAATTGCTATTATATGTGAAACTACAAGCCTCATAAAACATGTTCATGCCAAATATGATTGGGTCAAATTCAGCAGCCTCCCCACTATTCATAGACATGTTAGCTTCATAACCCCATGGTACAACATTATCAAGCTCAAGAAGGCCCTTTGAAAACTTCACAGCTATTTACAGGAACGGCTCTAAATCTTTCTTATCACATGACCTTAAGATCAAATATCCAAGACTGTTCAATCCAGCCATCGGGACAAGAAAAAACTTGCTATCAGCGAAAAGAAACAATGGCTCTAAATCTTTTCTTCTTTGTTAATGATATAGTTTTCCTTCTCAAAAAAAAAGGGGGGGGGGGGGGGGGGGGGGGTTCACAAGCAGGAAAAAGCGAAACAGTATAATATTTGCTCAAAACCTTGTAAGGTATTGGCCATTTATAATTTATGCAGATATTCAATTCTCCTCCTTTTCATTCAACTAGCTACTCTCGTAGGACAAGTCCTTGGTTAATCTCTATGCATTACTGGTTTGCTCAAGGACATTAGAAACCAAGAAAGAAGCACAATAAATAAAAGAATCACATTGGAACAAATATTACTGGGGCCAAAACAGAATAAGAAAATAGATAGAGCACGTGGCATTTTAAACAACATAAAAAAGGGGGAAGAAAAGGCAAAGCAAAGTTTGTTTTTTTTTTTTTTTTTCCAATAAAAAAAAGACATCTGTTCAAAACCAGATTAAGAAGAAACAGAACCTCAAAATTTTACAATGAACAAGTATATAACTTGACTCAACTACAAACGCACTAAACGCCATCAAGCTTACTTCAAATATTCTCTCCTCTACTGACTTCAAAAAAAAAAAAGGTTGAACAGTTGAAGTTATCATATTCGTCGAACCCACACCAAATCAAATTTTATTAGCTATGAAGTAACTTGAACTGATGTTCCTGAGGAAACTATTAGCGAAGAAACAATCTAAAAGTGCAGTATCCATCAAAACTTGATACACACAGGGAGTAATAGAGAACTAGAGAAGTTAACGAGTGTCAATCTCGAGTAAGAAGAAAGCCATTAATATAGGATCGCCACTATCAAGCTTAATCCAAAAGCTACATGAAAAATAATGCAGACTTCAAAAGACTTAAAAATATATGTCAGAACACCTTGATTGGTAAGATTCGTTGAAGCTAGACATCAGATATTCACTCATGGATAGTAGAATTGGTCCCAGAGTTTCCCCTGCTGCTTCTATTGCATTGGATAATGCTTTTTCAGCATCAGGGAACTTATAAGCACTAGGTTTATATTTTTGAATCCAACCGCCTTCAATATAATGTGCAACCTGTGCCACCAAATGCCAGAGAGAAGTATCAGTTTCACATGCAAAACCCATGAAATGAATCTTACCCCAGGAGTATCTAATGCTGTCACGTGAGATAATCTTATACACACAGCAAATAAAAGAACAGCTTAACATGATAACTGCTAACCTGCTTGGAAATATGCCAGTGCAGATCAAAAGGAATTGGACCACCACCACCACCACCAATTAATTCTGGATTAAATTCTGAAGTTGTCAAAGTCACTGACTGCTGGTCTGGATGTGGCTTGAGCTTAAGAAAGAGAAGACCAAAAAACAAGAATACAACAGGAATCAAAAGTTGGAATACAACTGTCCTGCGGTCTCTACGAGCAGTTATGGCCCTCTTAATAAATAATGCTTTTGAATGTTGCCAGAACTTTGATCTCCATAGTATATCACACCCGGGGACCCCTAAACTCAGAAAGTTAATAATACTGAAAGTTGTTGAAAATATCAAACCACATGCTCTTTTTACTACAAGAGCCAAGAACCCAGACTTTTCAGATTTCCCAAAATGCTGAGACTCAGAGACTTTGCTAGGCACTTGATGAACGGAAATATCTGAAACCACAGAACTCATAAGGAGAGAGCTTTTTTTCTGCTCACTGGGTGCAACGTCAAAATCACATCCAGCAACTCTTAGGAATACTTCCTCAAGAGTGGTAACAGATATACCATAACTATCAATTCCAAGATGGTCTTTTTCGTAACAAAGTTTATTCTCTGAAGAACAATCAATTGCGGAGTTAGAAACTGATCTGCGCATGTAACTTTCAATTTCCCTAAACATGCTCTCAAATGATGAAGCGGATGATATAGGAAGCTTAAAGGAGATCTCGGTCCCAACCTGAAAAGCATGGTAAACAATTATATATGATGGAAAATAAAAAAAAAATTAAAAAAAAAAGGTATAAAATGGGTCAAGGTTGATTTAAATGAAACTACAAACTTCAGAAAAAAGTCTCTGCGCATCGATTTTCCTTTTCACCTACTTTATCAGTGCATTCGACAAACTTTTAATCCAACATATTCTTTGTGGCCAAGGCATACTATCTAAAATAATACACCAATCCTTGAAGTAAAGCACCGTCTCTGGAAGCAGGGTTGTTGAAACCTCGTGCACATAAATATTTTTTTTTAGAAAAAAGGAGAGGGGAGAAGGCAAAAAACTTAAGAATTTCCAACTCAGTAAATAAGAATCATCAAAGCAGGTTGATAAGTTCACAGGAGACTGTCAAAACCTTATTTTCAACATTTTTCACAATTGTTCTTGGTGAACAAGGAAAACATTGAATAGTGTTTGCATATATCTTCATTCTTCAAACAAAAGCCAACCGGAAGGGATTTTGTAAACATTTGATCAATCAACAGTCACTATAGCTCATGTAAAAGATTTGATCAATCATAAACATTCTTAAAATGTTTTTCATACATCATTGCTGATCATTGGAAGCAATGGATAAGCAGGTGAATTGATTACCTCACTCACACATACTGCTGATGGAATGTGACGATAGATGATATCTGCAGCAACGGAGACAGTGGGTGCAGACTGAAAGGAGACATGATGACAAGGAATGAGAGCCAAAGGTTGCAAGTTACAGAAACCATCATTCAGTAAGTTCAGAAAGAGAAAACAGAAGTTGGAGGAAACCCTCACCTTCACTAAAGTAAGAGTATAACCGACTCCATACTGATGCTTTAAGAAAAGAGAACTGTCAAAAGAAATAAAAATAAAAATAAAAGAAAATAAGACGTGTAATATTTAAATGGTTGTCTAAAATTTGATAGGTCAATAAGAGATTCCATGACCTTTGTAATTTATAGTTGGACCCAATGTTCATATGAGAAGCACAACATTATGTTAAGAAAAAGCATAAGATAATTAAAGAGGAAGATTTGAAAATATGATACGACTTATTTCATATTTAACTCTGTTGCTATAGCTAGCTACTTTAGTGGTTCGCAATTTTATACCCTGGGACATAGAAAAGAAACTAAGAATTATGGTTTACATACTTACCCAAGAGTTTAGAAGATGATAGCAACAATATAGTATCCACATTGAATAATTTGCCCATGATTAGAGTTTTCTTTGGGATGATATCTTTTTTTTTCAGTTTATTCCTTGTGAATAGTTTCAGAATCTCCTCTTATGATTGGTTTCAATGTAGCATGGGTCACTTTTCATTTTCTTAATAAAAAGTCTGGTATCGTTTTCAAAAAAGGAAAAATTTTATTCATTTTACTTTTTTTTTAAGACAGAAACTGAGCTTTTTATTAAGAAAATCGAAAGAAGGGCAGTGCTCTATCTAAAGTACAAGGATAGCAAATCATCGAAAAACAAACATAATCAAGTAAAGCAACAAAGGAACAAGAATACAAGGCACATAAAGGAGAACAATCGCTTAAAAAAGAAAAAAAAAGAGCCCCAACTCCGGTGACTTGCTTCACTTCTTTCCTTCTTGCATCAGCGGTTTTTTTTTTCTAAATTAATTATTGGAAAATAAAATCTTTCAGGACTTATAAAGTAGAAAGTCAATGTCATCATGCTTCATTCAATCATGATGTATTTGAATTATTTGCAATGACCATGGAATCATTGTACTTCCAGAGGTTATACCTTCCACAACATTTCAGAGATCCATTAGCCATAATGGCTATCCGATCTCCCAGTTCATCAGCTTCATCCATTGAGTGTGTTGTCAGCAATATGATCCTACCTTTTTTTATCTTTTTAATTAATTGCCATGTCAATCGCATAGAGTATGGATCCATTCCACTTGTGGGCTCATCAAGCACGATAACCTGCAACACTAAAATATTAAGCATGCACGAATTATTGAGAATATAGCGTAGCTTAATTTAACCACCTTGCTGTTCCCTATCAATGCAATTCCTAGGGACAGTTTCCTCTTCATTCCGCCAGAAAGAGAATTCACAGGAGTGTTAATTTTATCAGCCAGGCCAACCTGCCCATAAGATTAGAAATACAGTTGAACTTTCAAACTGATCACAGTCAACCAAGAATGCAGAGGTAATAAAATAGATTTCTGTATAGTATGGTTGCCTTAGTTATAATTATTTTAATTATTATTGGTAAATGTTCATTCCTTTTATAATTAGTTTCCTTTGATAAAATACCTCTTGTATTATATTTACCCATTATTAGGTTCTCTTTTCAATAATAGTTAAAACTGAATCTTTCTCCAAAAATCATCATGGTATCAGAGCATGTGGTCCAGAGAAGTCCTATGTTCAAACCTCTGCAATGTTATTTCCTCCCCATTTAATATTGATTTTCACTTGTTGGGTCTCCTTCATATTTCAAGCCCAAAAGTGAGAAGTGTTAAATAATATATAACTAAATCTACCTTCACCCATCATCTTAAGCTTTTTGGCCAAACGATGATTTAAGATGGTATCAGAGCCAACAAAATAAAACCTTAACCCTAGCCGTCGCCGCTGCCACAGCTATTGCTGTCTGTTTGTGCACTCCCATCCGTCAACCAAGTCAGGCGATGCCCATGCCCCAATCCACGTTACTACATCCGTGCGCCCAAATCCACGTTACTACATCCATGCATCCGTGCTACGCTCTCCGTCAATCAAGTCTGTTGTCGCACGTCCAATCTTCAGAAGCTACAGCCTTAGGTTTCATCTTAACTCCAATCTAAGGAGTTACAGATGCCCAGTGGGAATATCTTCTCTGGCCAAATTCGCCGGTTTGAGCGTTCTTTGCTCCTCAACATTTACAGCATTGAGGGTTTCAATTAGCGTTTCAACAACCTGTTCATCAAGCCCGGCTGATTCGATCAGTCTAGTTCGATTTAGTTATGTCAGACTGGTTTGGTTTGGTTCACCTGGTTCATTGATTCTGCCTCTGTTCAGTCAGTTCGTTTAGTTCAAACAGCTTGATTCAGTAAAACTAGTTTGGTTTCTGTTCAATCGTCAGTTGAGCTGCTGATGTAGCCTAAAAGATAAAAGGAGAGAAATCTCCAATAATAAATTCAAAGTCTTTATTATGAATCAAAAGTTATCCATACAAGAAGTAATCTCTCTATTTATAGAGAATTGGAAAGCAAACTAATTAATCAAATAAACTAATCCTAATCCTAATAAACTAAGGTAACTAATCATAATCCTAATGAATCAAGAAGACTAATCCTAATCCTAACCAATTAAGGATTTAACCAAGACATGCTCATTTACTCTAATCCTACCCCAAGATTCTATCCCTTCTAAAAAAACTCGTCCTCGAGTTTTAGAACGAAAATGAAGGTAAAAATAAAAAAAATAAGACACTCAAATGGACACATCTCTAAATATCGGGCATCAATAACAACCAATTTTCACGAGCCACACCAATATATTGGATTATTTGATTCTTGAAAGGAAAAATTATTTCCATCAATACTATCATCAATGACCCCAAGAATTAAGTTGTTCCAAAAATCCTTTGTTGCCAAAGTATATACAGACTCCTCAAAGAATTGAGGAAAACGATTTTCAATTATCTTCGAATTAGGTTGCCCATGAGTATCTTTTTCTTCCACACTTGAAGAATTCACATACTCCCAATATTTCCACAAATATAACTTTGATCTTGGTTGTTCTTGAATGATTCTTGGTAAATTTTGGACATTTCTTGCATACAATTGGTGTTGTTGATTCTCTTGTTGTCTTTCTTGGTAGCCAAGGTTAATTTCTGCTCTATTCTCTCGCGGTGGAGGTAGCTATGGTTGGTTGTGTGCCTTAGTTAATTGATCTAACCAGATGGATACATTTTTTACAACGGCTTCATCTTCAACACTTTCATCGTTGATTTCATCGATTAATTGTTCCTCATCATCTGGTTCGAATTGAGCAACCTCCATGTTAGTTCCATTGACTTTTTCTTCTTGCAACACAAGTCCTCTTCGATCTTTCTACTTTCCTTATTCGACTCATCTTCAATTAATTTTTTATTTTCTTCTACTCAATTCATTTTTTCCGCAATTTCACAACCCATTTAAATTAGTTATTGTTCTTTTTGAGTGACTAAATGTAATTCTTGATGGTTTCTTGAAAAATCTTAAAGATTATAATTATGCCTTTCTTCATTTTTTCAAAAGACCCCAAATTTCATCTATTCCCTTCCGAAAGTCTTCTTGATAGATGCTTTTATTTGAATATTTCTGTTCCCTTAAAAATGCTTTGACCTCCATATTGGTGTTGGAATGATTTATCGATGTTGTTTGATGTTGGTCACAATAATTCCTTTCACGCTCTAAATCATTTTCTGAATCATCTAACTCTGAATTCTTATGTTGAGTTCTTGAGAAACTAGTTTGATTGAATTGTCTAGCTCTTTTTTGATAATGTCGCCTTGTTATTCCGTTCCAAATAGCCTTAGAATTTTCATCGGAATCGTTAGAATCACTATAATCAAATTTCAAACGTCAGTAATGATAGGTTCTTTGAGAAAATCGAGCATTGGCGAAGTTATTATATTGGAATTCTTCTTTTGAATCAACTTAATTCCAATATTGCTTTTAGGAGTAAATTTAACTTTCTTGCCTATACCAGTTGCTATATTTTTTCTTCAATACTTTTCTTGATCGGTAATAGTCCATTCTTGCCAAAGCTTAAAAAAAGTCAGTATCTTCTTTCTTTCCTATAACTTGAAGGGTTCCTCCTATATAGATGTGGACTATTCAATAACAAGCACAACTCACGAAGCTCCCTCTTGCAATCGATGCCGCTAAGAGTTTCCGATCTTCCACCAGGAACAGGCAACATTGGCCCAGACGGCTGCTCTGATACCAAATTGATGTAGCCTATGAGATAAAAAAGAGAAATCTCCAATAATAAAATCAAAGTATTTATTATGAATCAAAAGTTGCCCATACAAGAAAATAATCTCTCTATTTATAGAGAATTGGAAAGCAAACTAATCCCAATCCTAATTAATTAAAGAAAGTGATCCTAATCCTAATAAACTAAGGGAATTAATCATAATCCTAATCAATCAAGAAACTAATCCTGATCCTAACCAATTAAGGATTTAACCAAGATATCCTAATTTACTCTAATCCTACCACATCAGTCGCTCAACCTCAATTAATCAGTTTCTCACATTATGTCAAAGCCTGTTACATCTTCTATAAATTTTGCTCATTAGGATATTGTCTTTCCTTCCTTCTATGTACAACACAATAAACCAAATTATTGTGGATTGTGGATTCAACAACATCCGATCACATGACTAATGACATCAGTATATTCCATCAATTAAATAACACCCTGTTCCAGTAACCTCATATAACCTCATTTAAATTGAATTGTAACTTGATGTCAATAAGCAAACTTACAAGTGACTTGAATTGTATATCTAAATTTCATTCAGACTTGTGTGAATTTCAGGAGTTGGGTTCAAGAAAGGTGATTGGCATTGCTAAGTAGCAGGGTGGCCTCTTTCTTTTTCAAGGAGAAGATCTTCCAAATTCATCTTTCAAACCCAGGTGTGAGACTTCTTCCAATTATATTAGTTACATCCCCAAGTCCTCTTCCAGTTTTAGGTCTTTATCTAGTGAAAATCAAGTCATATTGTTCCCTCATTTACTCATCAATAAAGAATCAAGTCATTTATCTAGTGAAATTTGTCAACTCTCCAAACATACAAGAAATCCTTATCCAAGTGTGCCTTACAAATCTTCAAAACCTTTTGCATTGATTCACAGTGATATTTGGGGAGCCCTCTAGAGTTAAAAATATATCTAGTGCACGTTGGTTCATAGCCTTTATTGATGACCATACTAGATTGACATCATTAAGGACAAATTTGAAACCTCAAGTATTTTTCAATCCTTTCACTCTATGGTCACCACTCAGTTTCAAAGTAATATTCAAGTTCTTAGATCAGATAATGCTCGAGACTATTTCAATTCATCTCTTGGGTCATTTCTTTCATCTCATGGTATTGTTCACAATAGTTCTTACGTGGACACTCCTCAACAAAATGGTATTGCCAAAAGGAAAATAGACACCTTGAGGTCGCTCGTTCTCTTATGATTGCTAATAATGTTCCTGATTTGATTCGGGGAGAAGCCATTCTTACTGCAACCTTTCTCAAAAATCGAATGCCTAGTCGAGTCCTCAAATTCAAATCTCCTCGAGATATCTTCCTCCAAATTCATTCCCAACTATGAAATTTTTCCTCAAATCTACCCCTTTGAGTTTTTGGATGTTCCTCCTTTGTTCACAATTATTCTCCCCATCGATCCAAACTTGATCCAAAATCCATCAAGTGCATTTTTTAAGTTATTCATCACATCAAAAGGGGTACTAATGTTATTTCCTAATTACTAGGAAAATGTACCCTTCTATAGATGTTACCTTCTTTGAAAACCAACATTTTTTCACCAAGCCTCAAATTCAGGGGGAGAATGCGAGAGAATTTGAGTCATGGGAAGTTGTCCCACACCTCTTACTCACATCATAACTGAAGCCTTAGCTCCTCCTATAAATGAGCTACCTATTTCCACGTTTGTCCCCCTATTGTTTTTTAACCTTTAGTCTAAGAAAGTCGACCTCTTGTTGTTTACTCGAGAAGGAAAGGGACTATCTTGCAAGAATCTGAAAGTCAACCACCTGAACCAGATACATCTTCTTTGAATTCCACTAATGAGAACATCACTTCTCTGATGCCTTTGATTGATGATGCAGCATTACCAATTGCTCAACAAAAAGGTGTTAAAAGTTGTACCAGTCATCCAATTAAAAAATATGTGGCATATGGGAAACTAAATCCATCTTATGAAGTTTTTGTAACACAGTTGGACAATATTCAAATGCCACAGAATATTCAAGATATACTTAAAGATCCTAAAGATCCTAAGTGGTAAAAGGTTATACATAAGGAAATTAAAGCTCTTGAAAGTAATGGAAGGACTCTCACAACACTTCCTCCTGGAAAGAATCCTGTTCGGTGCAAATGGATTTTCACAGTTAATACAAGTTTGATGGCAGTATTGAAAGATTCAAGGCAAGACTAGTGGCTAAGGGCTTCACTCAATCATATAACATCAATTATCAGGAGACTCTTGCTCTTGTTGCTAAATTAACACTATTCATGTCCTTATATCTTTAGCAGTAAATCAAGACTGGCTTCTTCATCAACTTGATGTAAAAAATATCGTTTTCAATGATGATCTCGAAGAAGACGTTTACATGCAGATTCCTCCTAGAATGGAAAATGGGTCTAACAGAGACTTGGTATGCAAGTTGAGAAAGTCTTTGTACGGATTAAAACCGTCTCCTCGACTTGGTTTGACAGATTTGCCAATGTTATGATTAATAGCGGTCATCATCAATGTCAAGCTAATAATACTCTATTTTTGAAATCTGCAAATACCAAAACTGCAATCTTGATTGTATATGTAGATGATATCATCAACACAAGAAATGATCTGTAGGAAATCCTTAATTTGAAAAAGATGCTTGCAACTAAGTTTGAAATCAAGGACTTGGGAAGTTTGAGATATTTTTTAGGAATGAAGATGGCAAGATCTAAAGATGGTATTGTCATTTCTCAACGAAACTATATTTTAAACTTGCTAAAGAGATTGAAAATCTTGGGTGTAAACCTGTTGGATCCTAATCTACGCCAAGACCAAAGTGAAGGTATTAGTCCAGTTGACAAGGGCATGTATTAAAGGCTTGTGGGAAAGCTAATTTACTTGTCACATACCAGACCAGACATATCATATTCTGTGATCATTATTAGTCAACACATGAAAAATCCCAATGAACACCATCTTAGGGCTGTTAACAAGATTTTGAGATACTTGAAAGGTACTTCAGGTCATGGACTATTGTTTAAAAAGTCTTCAAACATAATGGTAGAACTTTATACTGATGCTAGTTGGGCTGGAGAGTTAACTGATCGAAGATCTACAATTAGATATTGCTCTTATGTTTAGGGCAACTTAGTCACTAGGAGAAGCAAAAAGCAATTAGTTGTAGCAAGAAGTAGTGCAAAGTCTGAATATCGAGCTCCAACTTTGGGAATTTGAGAAGGGATGTGGATACGACAACTTTTGAAGGAACTACAGATAGAAACTCAAAGTCCATTCAAAATACTTTGTGACAATCAAGTAGCAAGCAGCATAGCAAAGAATCTGGTTCATCATGACAGAACGAAACACATAGAGATATATCGACATTTCATATCTGAAAAGGACAACACGAACATTGTGGAACTAAACTACGTTCCATCTCGTCATCAAATTTCTAACATTCTCACCAAAGCTTTACCAAAGAAAATTTTTGATGAATTCAATTCTAAGCTCGGATTGTATTCTATATATAATCCAGCTTGAGGGGGAGTGTAGATTTGTGTATATTATGGTTGCCTTAGTTATAATTATTTTAATTATTATTGTTAAATGTTCATTCTTTTTATAATTAGTTTCCTTTGTTAGAATACCTCTTATTATATTTACCCATTATTGGTTCCTTTTTTGAATAACAAGTGAAAATTGAATATTTCTCCCAAAATGATCAAATAATAATAATAATTTAAAAAAAAAAGGCTGATTATTTTTCAATTGGAAGTAGGAAAACTTGCGATTTTTCAACTATTCATAAAAAAATTATTTTCAACTATTCATAAAACAATTCAGGGCTTCAATAGTGTTAGTTCTCCTTCTATTAAAAAAAAAGGAACTACGATGTTTTTGACATTGTAGATTAGGACATTTCAATTTCTTCTACTTAAAGTGATGGTTATCAAATTTATTTAAAGAAATGAAGGACATAAAGTAAAGTAATTTTTTCAGTCAAACGAATAGTTCCCATCGACAATACAAATATTCTCATTGTATTACAAAGGAGAGTATGATTCAAATAGCTAAGAAGAACTAGTCATATGATCAAAGGCTCCAGAATCAATGATCCATGGAGTTGAATTGTGGCAAGAGAGAGCTTTGACGGCAAATACCTGATGTGCCAAGGAAACACTAAGATTACCAGATGATGAATTAGTATTTAGCAGCTTTAGAATTTGATCAATTTGATATTTATTAAACAGATGAGAGTCAACCATATTTGCATTAAGAGTATTCTGATTGGAATTCCTTTCACCTTACTTAGAACTCTTCCAATTGGCAGGTTTTTCATGAAGTTTCCAACACATTTCACACGTATGTCGAGGTTTGTTGCAATATTCGCACCAAACACAAGGCTTTTTATGTGTCTTGTTTAACTGATCAGAAGCCTTTATTGCAATATTCTCAATCACCATTGCAGTTCCTTCAACTGAGTTGGTAGTCCTTTTTTCAATCATAACATTTCGGCAACTTTCTTCCCTGCGAACTTCAGAAAAGATATCATTAATAATTGGAAGAATGGGTTTTCCAAGACTCTAGCCTCTAACTCATCAAACTCAACATTTGATGCCTACAAGAAATTTGTAAATACGACCATCTTCCACGGTTTTCCTATAGTGCTTTTTATCCTCTGATGACTTCCATTCATACATATCAAAAGGTCAAGTTCTTGTCAAATCCTTTTCAAGAAGTGAAAATATTGAGTAACTGAATTACCTCCCCATCGTATGTCACCCAATTTAAGGTTCAACTCAAACACTCGTGATTGGTTTCCTAAATTAAAATACATCTCAAATCACACTATTCCATAATTTCTTGGCAATAGATTAACACATAGTTACACTAATATTCTCTACTATAGAATTTACAAGACAAGTCATTACCATTGAGTTTTCAGTATCCCACCCGACAAAAGAAGGGTATCTATCTTCCATGAGGTTTTTTCTCCAATAATGTAACCAATCTTTCTTTGTCCACGAATATACATCCGAACGCTTTAGGACCAATCTTTCCTTGAAGTTTTACAACACAACAACCATACAACTAGTATTTCATGTTTCACAACTTAAAAAGGCTTCGGAGAACATCAGGCACTGCAACCGCAACCTCCTTTAATGTCTGATGAGTATGAACGGGTGGCTCGCCCTCAGAATATACTTGGCTTTCGTAAATAGGCTGAGACTGGAGAAGAAGAAGCATCGGTGAGCTGGGAAGGGCTGCCGGCACATGAAGCTACTTGGGAAGCCGTGAGTACTTTAAAGATGAAGTTCCCTAACTTCAACCTTGAGGACAAGGTCAATTTAGAGTTGGTGGGTAATGTTAGCCCACCAATTATTCATCAATACAAGAGGAGGGGTAAGAGGATAATTGTAGAGGGGAATTAGTTATCATGTGGGGACCATGGGTGAGAGCTGAGTGTATCTTGTAGGGAGAATGGATATATGGGAGTAGGGAAGGTAGTTATCTTTTCATCTTTTTGCTGAATTAGAACTTTCTCACAGAGAGGAAGGAGAGTGTATTGCCTTGGGTCCAGTTCTATTTCAACTAAGTTATACTAAATACAAATAGTCCATTCTTCTCATAGTGCTTATAAATAATTATGAAAACAGAAGCAGAACACTATTATCTAAACAATCTCAAAAAGAAAGAAAATATTTCCATATTTTTTATGCAAACTCTCAGAAAGTTTATCAGGGTTAGCATGTAATGATAAAATTGATTCTATCGACCCTAAATAGCTTTAGAGAGTATCAAAAAGATTTATGCTATCAAGTATGATATGAAAAATAATAGCAGAAATTATTCATCAAATTTTGCACAAAATTTCCATGGTCATTTCCATCAAAGGCTGCAAAAGTAGAGAATATGTACGCTATTCCAATATAAGCATGTTCAAGCAACACCTAAATCTTCTTACTTCATTAACCATATCAACAACGGTCCTTTCCAAAAAGTCTTCTTTCACTCCTTTCAATGTGGCAAATATTTCCAAATGTTCTTGTACCTGGATAAGGTAATGAAATCAGAAGCATCAAATAAAACTAATATAATACCAATTATTAAACTACGTCATGAGAACAAGACGAGACAACTAAAACGTGGAACCATATCAAGGATGTAATGATGTAATATGATTAGAGTAAAATGGTGTATTCTAAGTGACTGAAAGGCAAATTCTCTCCAAGAAACAATCAAATACCCCAATTTACCCTAATCCTACTACATTAGAACCATTCAGAATTTTTTTGATAAAAGTCACTAACCAAACATTTCTTCTCATCCTCCCCTATGGAAAAGGAAGTCTACTTAGCTTTATGGAAATCTAAGAACCCCAAACGTGTCAATGAACTTATATGGATCATGCTAAATTGTACTTTTTTTTTTTTTTTGAAACAGAAGCAGGAATTTCCAATCCAGTCATTTACTTCCAATCGGGTTAGGGATTCTATTTACCTCTTTTTTTTTCCTTTCTTTCTCCGTTTGCAAGGAACACCAACTAAACCCTAGTAGTACCAAATTTCTTTTCATTTTATTTACCTCCTATTTGTTTTTTTATCTTTCTTTTTTTCTCAGCTCCTGTTTCTTTTCCTTCAATTTTTATCTTTCTTTTTCCCCGTTTCTTTTTTTTCCTTCCATTTTTATCTCTTTTTTTCCCATTTTTTTTCTTCCTTTTGTCAAATCTTTCTTCTTGTCCTTTTTATTCTCTCATAGTAGTCGCATTCTTCTTATTCCAACCTTTTGTGGTAATATTGTATAATATGTCAAAAAATGCACATATATTTATTTTTTGTAAGAACAAAAAAACAAATAACGCATCCCCAACATGTTGTGTCCAAGACCAAGGTGAAAAAATGCACATATATTTATTTTTTGTAAGAACGAAAAAACAAATAACGCATCCCCAACATGTTGTGTCCAAGACCAAGGTGTGAGTATTGCAGAAGACCTCATAAAGAAAATTTTTCCTTGACTCCTCGTCCTTTGAAAGGAAATAGGTATGCTTGAATGTAAGCCCTCTAACACTCCAATTGACCGAAATTACCACGAGCAAAGAAAACACAATGGTTAACAAGGAACAATATCATAGGCTGGTTCGAAAACTAATTTAACCAACTCACACTAGACCACATATCTGTTTTCCAATGAGCTTTGTAAGCCAATTTGTGACCGATCCTACCAAGAAAATATGGAAGCTATTTACGGGATACCCAAATACTCGAAAGGAACTTTAGGAGAAGGGTTGTACTTCAAGAAATGAAGTCTTTAGGCATGCTGATTGAGCAAGTTAAAAATTTGGCAGAAGACCAACGACCGGATATTTACCTTTCTTTGGGGAAGCTTAGTCCCTTGGTGAAGTAATAAACAATCAGTCGTATCTAGAGTAGCACGAAAGCAGAATCGAGAGCTCTAGTTCAAGAAATATGTGATGGAATTTGGCTCAAAAGCATCCTATCATAACTTAAAATTGTCTCAAAAGAACCGAGGGAGGTATATGGTGAAAATCAAGCTACTATAAGTAACAACAAAGACTTCGTCCATCATGATCACATAAAACATGTAGAAATTGATCGACATTTTATTATGGAGAAAATTGAAAACATAAGTGTCTCTCTTAACTATATACCTACCAAGATGCAGATCACAGACATAATTCAAGAATACTTTTAAAGTCTTAAAAGGCAAGCTAGACTTGATCAACATATACAATCCAGTTTGAGGAGTGTTGAATATAGAAAGTCCACCACCTTTTATTCCTTGGGAATGTTATTCCAGCCGTTAGTATTCTTTCCTTTCATGTAATATTCTTCTTACCTTTCCTTTTTGCATTTTTCACAATTAATTGTATTGTCATATTTTGCACCTTATCTCCTTGTATATATTAGCGTTGCACATTTGTAAAGTCGAATAAGAAGAATTTCAGTACATAAAATCATTAAAACATAAAAATAAGCTAAAAACTTTTGCTTACAGTCAACTCTGGGAACAGAATATCATTTTGTGGGCACACACCCAACCCTTTCCGTATCTCTTCCTACAGAAAAAATTAACAAAAATAAGTTTGAAGATCGGATAAAAAACATATTGTACAACAACGTCAATGACAAAATCATGATATTTCAAAAAAGATACGACATAATAGTTTAGAAAAGAGGAAAATATCAAGAAAAAAGACTGATAAGACAGAAAAATGAATCCCTAAGAAGAATCTACCAACAGACTGACCATGTATTCAAATGGGAGCAAAACCGACAATGTATTCAAAAGGGAGCAAAACATATCACCGCTTTCTTTTATCGGATGTCCCCAAAGGGACACATCACCACTTTCTTTTAAGAAAAGAAACTTCTGTTGGGTACAAATAAAAATGTGTTCAATGTCACCAGTCATAATGTAAAAAATATTAATAAAAGATTAATTTTACTGTAACAAAGCTTATTGGATTGATTGGTGTTTTAACATTGTATTAAAGAAAAAAACATTGTATTACAAAAAGAGGTCCTATTCTCAAACCTTTGTTTTGTCATTTTCTCACTAATTCAATATTGAAATTTCTGTGATGAAACTTCTTCAATTTTCCGAACTCACAAGTGCGAGAGAATATAAAAGAATTGATAAAAGATGAGACTTTGTGTAACCCACCAGCTAAACTTACACATCTTAAGATCAAACCACATCTCCGTGTTGATAGGTGTTTTCTTAAAAAGTGTACTTTTTTTCTTATTTCTCTTAGGAGGAAAGGGTTTCATAAATAGATGAAACACCTCACTACAAATAAGAAAAAATAAAATACAGCAAATATAATACAATAAATACAATGAAGAATAAGTCGTCGGTCGGTCGAGAATACACTTCCTTTAGTTGACAAGAATGCCACTTTTGGACCTAGCAAACTCCATGCCTAGAAAATACTTTAAGGTTCCCAAGTCCTTGATTTGGAAATCATTAACAAGTTTTTTCTTTAAAATATTCAGTCCTGTCTCATCCTTACCTATAAGTATAATATTATTGAAATTAGGGTTTTGCGCTCTAGGGGCAATTTTGTCTTTTTCATTGTACCCTAGGGTTTCCCTGTTCTCTATTTAAGCTAAGGTCTACTGTATTCCTTTGTATTAGTTTCTAATAATAATTCCCTTATCCCGTGGTTTTTCTCGCTAATTAGGATTTTCCACGTAAATTCTTGGTGTGCTATTTTATTTTCCCTACTCTATTTTTCATCATGGTATCAGAGCATGGAGACGAAACCCTGGCCACCATTGAGGAAAATCCAATAGGAGAATCCCAAACCAATAACCCAGATATAATCACTGTTATCCAAAAAGCCATTGATAGATACTTAGAAAATCCAATAAGAGAATCCCAAACCAATAACCCAGATATAACCACTGTTATCCAAAAAGCCATTGATAGATACTTCCAAACCCTTCTTCCCCACTTCCGTGAAGACGAGCCGCCGCCGCCCTACCCACCACCGGCCGTTTCCGTCGAGCCAGCCGCCTCCTTCGAAGACCCAACCACCCGCTGCAACCACCAGTCGCGCGCGGATGAAGGAATCCTTCCGGTTCAGACGCACGCAGAGGAGGTCGACCAGCGACCAGCCGTGCGAAACCAGTCCGACCGGTCCCAGACGTTGCCGACCGAAGCTGTGGAGCACCGATCTGTTACACCCAGGGCCGACTGGACCAGATCCGCCATGCCCGAGCTCCAATCTGCTATACCCGACACCGATTGGTCCAGATCTGTGATGTCCGATGCCGATCAATCAAGTTTCCGTCCTTCGGGAGTGCCGCCGGCCTTCTCCTCTCAGATCGGAGCCTCATCCCAATCTTTGCCGCACCAAAGGACAGATGGAAGAGGTATGGGTATTTTCCAGCCAGGTATGAGCAACCAAATGGAGCAATTTTCGCCGATCACAGATGAGTTTGGAGGGGGCAAGTCTTCATCATACCACCAAGACTAAGGAAATATAATCCAAGATCAAGTTACTCAGTTGCAGTTGCAGATTAAACAACAGAACGAGATGTTTCAACAACAGCTTGCTGCTATTGGGGAAGCCATGGGATCGAAATCCAAGATCCAATCAGATCTAAATCCATACCCTGAAAATTCGGTAACTTCGTTCCCTACTTACTCCTCAAATTTATGTTCTGCAACTATAGGCAATTCCTCTGGAATTATTATAGGGGAAAAGTTGAATGGTGATAATTACTTCTCTTGGTCCTAATCTATTAAAATGGCTCTTGAGGGCCGTCATAAATTTGGATATCTGACAGGTGAAATACCAAAACAAAGGATCGGTGACCCCCAAGAGCGAATGTGGAAAGGAGAGGATTCTTTGTTGAGATCAATTTTGATTGGCAGTATGGAACCTCAGGATCGAAAACCTTTATTGTATGCAGCTACAGCCCGTGATAATTGGAAGGCAACCCAGAAACTCTACTCCAGGAGACAGAATATCTCACGTTTGTATACTCTACGTAAGCAGGTCCATGAATGCAAACAAGGAACGATAGACGTTACCGCTTACTTTAACAAGCTATCTCTGTTATGGCAAGAGATGGATTTGTGCTGTGAGATGATCTGGAACTGTCCTTGTGGAGGAGTGTTACATTATCAGTCTGATGAAACTGATCGCCTGTATGACTTTCTTTCAGGTCTCAACTCTAAATTTGATACAGTGCGCAGTCGTATACTGGAGACCAGACCTATACCATCCCTGTCTCTTATACACATCTAGATGTGTATAAGAGACAGACGATGGACGTTACCACTTACTTTAACAAGCTATCTCTGTTATGGCAAGAGATGGATTTGTGCAGTGACATGATCTGGAACTGTCCTTGTGGAGGAGTGTTACATTATCAGTCTGAAGAAACGGATCGCATGTATGACTTTCTTGCAGGTCACAACTCTAAATTTGATACAGTGCGCAGTCGTATACTGGAGACCAGACCTATACCATCCCTAATGGAGGTCTGTTCTGAAGTTCGCCTAGAAGAAGATAGGTCGAGAGCCATGAACAGTACACCTGTAACACCAACAGATTCCGCTGCTTTCAAAACATCAGGCCATAAACAAAACAGTAAGTTGCCCCCAGTGTGTAAACATTGCAAGAAACCCTGGCACACTGAAGATCAATGCTGGAAACTCCACGACCGACCGCCTAATGGTAAGAAACGACAGCCAAGTCAGGCTCTCGTAGGTGAATCTGTTACTGAAGATACTCAGACTCAGAACCAGGAAACTACCCAGAACACTACTACAGTGGGTGTAAGTGCAATCGCCCATACAGGTACTTTTCAATCTTTTGGTCTTGTGAGTATAACTGGTAATAAACCGTGGATATTAGACTCAGGAGCCACAGATCACCTCACTGGTTCTTCTGATCAATTTTTATCTTATCAACCTAGTGCTAGAAATGAAAGAATCAGAATTGCAGATGAGTCCTTTGCTCCCGTTGCTGGAAAAGGACAGGTGTCACCCTTTACCGGCTTAGTACTCCAAGATGTGTTGCATGTGCCAGAAGTGTCTTACAATCTGTTATCTATTAGTAAACTACCAAGATATTTGAAGTTTCGTGTTAGTTTCTCACCTGAAGATGTTGTTTTTCAGGATTTGACCTCGGGGAGGACGATTGGCACTGCCCGGCATGACAGGGGACTCTATTTCCTTACTGAAGAAGCTTCCTTTAGGCTATGTGATAGGACTAGTTTGTTTTCTTCTCATTTTTCCATTTCTGAAACTGATTATATGTTGTGGCATTATCGTCTTGGCCATCCTAATTTCCAGTATATGAACTATTTGTTCCCTCATCTTTTTCGCAATATTAATATCTCTAAATTGAAATGTGATGTGTGTGTCTAGGCAAAACAGCCTCGTGTTTCTTTCTCCTCTCAGCCTTATAAGCCCTCTAAACCGTTACTCTATTCCATAGTGATGTCTGGGGTCCTTCACCAGTCACTACCATAACTGAGAAGCATTGGTTTGTAACCTTTATTGATGATCATACTCGTCTAACTTAGGTTTTCCTGCTGGCAGATAAATCAGAAGTCACTTCAGTTTTCCAACAATTTTACAATTCCATAGAAACCCAGTTCAACGCTAAAACCGCTATTCTCAGAAGTGATAATGATCGAGAATACCTTAGTGTAACACCTTACGAGAATTCCTTATCTCCAAAGGTGTTGTCCATCAGAGTTCCTGTGCATACACTCCTCAACAAAATGGAGTGGCCGGACAGAAAAACCGTCAGCTGGTCGAAGTTGCCCGCTCTCTTATGTTGTCTACCTCTCTTCCCTCTTATTTATGGGGTGAAGCTATCTTGACAACAACCCATCTCATGCCATCCCAGGTCCTTAAAATTCCAAACCCCATTAGACTTTTTCAAAGAGTCTTACCCAAACTCCAGACTTCTTTCTGATGTACCCTTTCGTGTCTTTGACTATGGGTGTTCGTCCATACACACGGACTTCGTACCAAGTTTACCCCTCGGGCACAAAAATGCGTTTTTGTAGGGTACCTCTACATCAGCGTGGGTCAGTGTTATTCACCCTCCTTCCAAGAAATACTTTGTCTCTATGGATGTGACTTCTTGAAGACATCCATTCTTCCCAATGGTTCTCTTCAGGGGAGCATTTTCAGTTGAAGAAAGCCAATTGGGGTCCCAGCCTTTCTGCCTTACCTGAACCTTGGAAACTCATCCTGATGTTAGTGTCAACACCAATGCACCCATCCTCCCAACTGAACAAGTCCCTTGGATCACATACTATAGAAAGAATCTCAGGAAGGAAATAGCGCCACCTGTTATCTCTCTGGCTCCAGTTCATGAGTCTGAACAGAGATCAGTTCCAGGTACTAGAAGTCCTATCCCTGATCATGATAATAAATGTGATAACACTAATGCTTGTGTTGAAAATATTGAAAGCAAAAGTAGGGAAGATAATGCCAGCAAGGATGTGATTGAGGTTGATGGTGCAGAGACAGATGAGTGTGTGACTCTTGAGGACATGGTAGAATCTGGAAAAGAAGCTTCTCTTATTCCTGCTGGAAAAAATGTTGAGAGTGGGAAAATAACAGAACCGGAGGGAGAATGCAGTATGTCAGAAGAAAATAAAGATAGAGATAAATCCCTTGATCTTCCGATTGCCCTGAGGAAAGGTACGAGATCATGTACTAAATATCCGTTGCAAAGTTACTTGTCCTATAATAATTTATCTCCTGAGTTCAAGGCCCTCACTACAAGCCTAGACACAGTGGTGATACCAAAAAGTATACACACCGCATTGGAAAGTCTTGAATGGAAAGCAACAGTTATGGAAGAAATAAAAGCTCTCGAGAAAAATCATACGTGGGATCAAGTCAATCTTCCAAATGGTCATAAAACAGTCGGATGTAAATAGGTATGCACAATAAAGTATAAACCCGATGGAACTGTTGACAGATACAAAGCAAGATTAATGGCCAGAGGTTTTACTCAGACGTTTGGGGTTGATTATTCAGAGATCTTTTCGCCAGTTGCAAAGCTAAATACAGTTCAGGTCCTCCTTTCTATTGCAGTTAATAAGGATTGGCCTCTTCACCAGCTTGTTGTGAAGAATGCTTTTCTCAATGGAGAACTGAAGGAAGAAGTCTATATGAGTCCTCCCCCATGATTTGAGAAACAGTTTGATCATCGAGTTTGCAGATTGAGAAAGTCCTTATATGGGCTAAAACAATCACCAAGGGCTTGGTTTGGTAGATTTATTATGTTTGTAAAGTCTCAAGGATATAAACAGGGTCATTCTGATCATACTCTGTTTACTAAAAGGTCTGTATCCGGGAAAATCGCAGTTTTGATTGTTTATATTGATGACATTGTTATTTCAGGTGATGATACCTCAGAGATTGACCGATTGAAGGCAAAGATGACTGAGGAATTCGAGATCAAGGACCTTGGAAAACTAAGATACTTCCTCTGAATGGAAGTAGCTCGATCAAGAGAAGGAATTTCAGTTTCCCAAAGGAAGTATACTCTGGACCTGCTCAAGGAACAGGTATGATGGGTTCAAACCAGTTGATACCCCTATAGAAGCCAATGTAAAGTTAAGTAATATGAGTAAAAGTGTTCCAGTTAGCAAAGAAAGATATCAGCGACTTGTGGGAAATTAATATATCTTTCTCATACTAAACCCGACATCTCTTATGCAGTAAGTATGGTAAGTAAGTTCATGCAGTCACCATACGAAGAACACATGAGGGCAGTAGAGCGCATTTTGAGATATCTGAAAACTTCTCCAGGGAAAGGTTTGATGTTCAGGAAAATTGAAAAACGATGTATCGAAGCTTACACCGATGCTGATTGGGTAGGATCTGTAGTAGACAGAAAATCAACATCAGGATATTGTAGCTTTGTGGGACAATCTTGTTACATGGAGAAGCAAAAAACAAGGTGGTGTTGCCAGAAGCAGTGCTGAGGCAGAATACAGGACCATGAGTCAGGGAATCTGTGAAGAAATTTGGCTTGAAAAAGTCTTGAAAGACCTTGATCAAGAGCATACCAGTCCAATGAAACTCTATTGTGATAATAAAGCCATAAGCATAGCAAACAACCCTGTTCAACATGACAAGACAAAGCATGTGGAGATTGATCGGCACTTTATCAAGGAAAGACTCGATAGTGACAACATTTGTGTTCCTTATATTCCCTCCAATCAACAAATTGCAGATGTCCTAACAAAGGGGCTTCCCAGACAGTTGTTTGACGCTTGTGTGAGCAAGTTGGGACTTATTGACATCTACGCCCCAACTTGAGGGGGAGTGTTGAAATTAGGGTTTTGCATTCTAGGGGCAATATTGTCTTTTTCATTGTACCCTAGGGTTTCCCTATTCTCTATTTAAGCTGTTGGTCTACTGTATTCCATTGTATCAGTTTCTAATAATAATTCCCTTATCCCGTGGTTTTTCTCCCTAATTAGGGTTTTCCACATAAATTCTTGGTGTGCTATTTTCTTTTCCCTACTCTATTTTTCATCAAATATCATCAACATATACCATCAGAACAACAATCTTGCCATATCTAGTATATTTATAGAACATAGTATGATCAACTTGACTATGACTAAATCCCTAGCTCGTGACTGCCTTTCCAAAACACAACCATGCTATAGGAGATTTTTTAAGGCCATATAATGATTCAGTGATTTCTTTAACTTACATACTTTGTTAACCCCGAGATCCACTTCAAAATCATGTGGCAAGACCATAAATACCTCTTTTTCAAGATCCCGATTGAGAAAGGCACTATTAGCATCAAGTTGATAAGGAGGCCAATCAAAATTAACTGCAACAGACAACAGAATTTTGATAGAATTAAAACTGGAGCAAATGTTTCTAGATAATCAATTCCATAGGTCTGAATGGACCCCTTGGCAACCAATCTAGCCTTATACCTTCCAATACTACCATCAACATTACATTTTTGTGAACTATTTTACGTATCTTTTTGTAGTTCAACTATGTCTCATGTGCAATTTTGTTTCAGCGCATTAATCTCTTCCATCACTACTAATTTCCAATTCAAAAACCATTTAGGCCTCCTATATATTCCTTGGAACAAATAAGCTGGTTATTTGGGATGTGAAGGCTTTATGACAGTCAAACAATCTATGATATGAAAAATAGCTTGCAATGGGGTATTTGGTACATTTACGAGTACCTTCCCTATGGGTAATTGGAATATCAAGATCAAGCAAGTAAAGGATTATGGGGAGATGAAGAACTAGCAGGAATAGGAGTAAAGTGTCTAATGCCTAGATCTTCAGAATCATTCATCGGAGAATTAGATTGGTCCTGTGATAATTCAACTATCTGATCTTGATCTTTTTTAGTCAAGTTTCTTCTAGTATGAACCTGAAGTTTAGGATTTCGACTTGTTGAATCAGTTTGCAGTATTTCTCCCCTCAAAGAAGAACTTCTCACATTTGGCATCGAAGGATTAGAACCATAATTTCAGAACCAATGATGTTTAGGAGAGTTAATGTGTTCCGAAAATTTTCAAGGTTAGATGTCTCCCCCGAAGTGAATTTGGACTAAAATCTGGTAGATTTTCTAAAAAAGACACATCCATACTTTCAAAATACTTGTTGGTCAAGGGATCAAAACATTTGTAAGTCTTCTTATGAGAGACATAATCTACAAAAATACATTTAATGGCTCGAGGATCAAGTTTAGTTCGAGAAAGGGTAGGAGTATGGACATAAGCAGTACACTCAAATAATTTTATTGGTAAACCAGGGAACAGTCAGACATGAAGAAAAAACTCTTTGAAGTGACTCGGAGGAGTTTTAAAATTCAAAACCTTAGACGGCGCGATTGACCAGGTATGCAACTGTAAGAATTGCATCACCCCACAAATATTTTGGAACATTCATAGAAAACATAAGGGCACGAACAACTTCAAGTAAATGTCTGTTTTTTCGCTCAATAATGCCATTTTGCTGAGAAGTGTCACGATACGTAGTTTGATGAAAAACACCTTTATCTTCCAAAAAAAATTGATTAATTTTTCATTGAAATATTTAGTGCCATTATCAGTTGTAAAACCAAACAAAAATCTCTTTTACCTCTGACTTTTTTATTAACAAATAAAGCCAAGTTAAACGAGTGTGATCATCTACAAAGGTAACAAGCCAATGCTTACCACTATGAGTCAAAACTTTAGATGGACCCCAAACATCCGTATGAATTATGGAAAAAAGTGATGAAGCCTTATAAGGTTTAGGAAAATAAGTGAATCAATGATGTTTGGCAAAAATACAACTTTGACTTTGAAAAACTGCACTCAAATCCTCCAAATAAATCAGAAAATAGATACTTTAAGTAAAAGAAATTTGGATGCCCTAATCTACGATGCCAAAGCATTATAGTTTCTTTAACAGAAGGAGAACAGACACTGCTCAAGCCCTAAACTTTTTTATGACTAGTTGAAACTTCATCAAAGTAGTAGAGACCATCAATCATCTTAGCACGTCCAATCGTCTCCCCCAAGTCCCAATCCTAAAAGATACAATGGGAGTCAAAGAATGTAACACAACAATTAGCATATTTAGAGATTTTACTAACGGATAACAAATTGCATGCTAATTTGGGAACATGAAGGACATAATGTAAAGTTAGTTTTGGAGTTAAGTGAATAGTTCCTTTTCTTGCAATAGATGTGAAGCTACCATTGGCAATACCAATTTTGTCATTTGAATACACAGAACAGTAAAATTCAAACAAACACGAGGAACAAGTCATACGGTCATAAGTTCCAGCATCTATAATCCACAGAGAAGAATTAAGGCAAGAGAGAGCTCGAGGAAAATTATCTGATTGTGCTAAGGAAACACTAGGATTACCAGATGAAGAATTAGCCTTTAGCAGCTTCAAAATCTGATCAATTTGCTCTTTATTGAATGGATTGGAGTCGATAACATTGGCAATAAATGTATGGGAATTACGCTCATCTGGCTTTGAACTATTCCAATTTGTAGGTTTTCCATGAAGTTTCCAACAAGTTTCACGTGTATGACGAGGCTTATTACAATGGTCGCACTAGGCACGAGGTTTTTCATGCATCTTGTGGGACTAATCAAAAGACCTCATTGCAGTACTCTCAATTACCAATGCCGAACTTTCAACTGAATCAATAGGTTTTTTCTCCAACCATAACATTCTTGCGGTTTTCTTCCCTACAAACTTCAGAAAAAACATTAGTTGGAAGACTAGTTTTTCCAAGGATGTTGCCTCTAACCTCATCAAACTCAACATTGAGGCCAACAAAAATTTTGTAAATACGACCATCTTCCACGGTTTTCTTGTAGTGCTTTTGATCCTCGGTGGACTTCCATTCATACATATTGATGAGGTCAAGATCTTGTCAAATCCTTTTCAAAGAATGAAAGTATTTCGTAACTGAATTACCTCCCTATCGTATATCACCCAATTTAAGGTTGAACTCAAACACTTGTGACTGATTGCCTAAATCGGATTACATCTGAGTCACACTATCCCATAATTTCTTGGCAGTAGAATAACAAATGTACTTACAACTTATGTCATCAACCATGGAATTTACGAACCAAGTCATAACCATGGAGTTTTCAGCATCCTATCCAGCAAACGAAGGGTCATTTGGCTTTGGGGTAGTTTTCTCTCCGTCAATGTAGCCAATTTTTCCTTGTCCACGAATATACAGCTGAACACTTTGAGACCAACAAAGAAAGTTATCCCCATTGAGTCGAATGGTGGTTATTTGGATAGTGAGGTTATTGGAATGGATGCGATTTTCTACCTTAGACATAGATGACTTAGTGTCTGACATAGCTGACACAACCAAGGTCAAAAAGGAGAAAAAAACAGGTCTGAAAAAGGAGAAAAAAACAGGTCTAAAAAAGGAAAAACCGACCAATCAAACTCGTCACCGACGGTGGGCAGCAGCAAGCAGTGGCAGACGGCGGCGATCAGACGCAAAAAACGGTGGCTGACGCTTCTAACAAGGACGACTGGCAATGACCACTCAAGAACGACCGTCGATGACCTAAAAACAGTGAGCCATAACCAAAAAACACAAAAGATCACAAGATTCCGACGAGATGCGAACGACCGAAGAGGTGTGATCGACAGCGGTGAACAACCGAAGAAGAGACGACCAGCGGCGGCCACGGTGGCGGCAGAGAGTAAGGTTTTAGGGTTTACAAAAATTAGGGTTTTGGGAGTTTCAAAGAATTGGCTGCTCTGATACCATGCTTAAAAAGTGTATTTTTTCTCTTATTTCTCTTAGGAAGAAAGGGTTTCTTAAATAAAAGAAACACCCCATTACAAATAAGAAAAAATAAAATAAAGCAAATATAATACAATAAACTCAATGGATAGTTTCACAAAAAAAGAAAATAATCAACAATGTTTAACAGATAACATCCCCTAAAAGATCAAACAAAACCTCACAAGATCCAACCCGAAGACGACCAAGATCTTGATAATCAATTTGATCCTAAACAATCTCAGCTTCGTTTTTTGAAGAACTGACAAAAAGAGCAATTGATAATTTCAGCAATAGAACTTTCAAGCCCGAGGAGATGAGACTTTGACAATGTCATAATCTGCTTCTGTTCCATGACCTCTACAAGGAATATACCTTTTCCGAACCAAACACAGTAGAAAGAATTGTTGATTTCGCAACTTTCTATCTCCCTTGCATGAAGAGGAGTTAGTGGTTAAGAAACATTTAATGCTTCGATGGTGGGGTTTCTGGGTGTTGATTCATTTAATTCTGGTGCAATGGAAAAGGTAGTGGCGATTAAGTCCTTTATTGGTAATTTGGTAATTCTTTGCATGGCTCTTCATCTTATTTAATCATTTATCGCACGGCTTATCCCAGTTTTTTCTATGGCCAATTTTATCTAGTATCTTTTGCTGCCAAAAAGAGGAAGAATATGATCACATAAAGTTTGTTCAGCAATGGTCCATCTCTTCTCATCGTTAGAGGGTTTGAGTAAGAATCATTGGGCTTCTTACTCCAGAAAGATTCAGTCCCTTGTGCAGCAATTAGATTCTGTAGTTATTTTCAAGCTTGGAAGTGAGATCGAAATAGACCTCTGTCATGATCCATCCCCTTTTTTTTTCTTCCGTTTGCTGCCTTTATTTATCAGATGAGTGGGTTGTTTCAAACATTTTCAAGAAAAGATTCTCCAGTTGCTTGTTGGTCTTCTGTTGGCATAAAAAACTTTGTGGCCTATGGCTATTGTAGTGTAATCCATTCTATCAAATATTTCGTTCGAAAGAATCTAGAAGAGCTTTCTAAATATTTTGTTTCCATGGAACATTGTCTTGGTTCTGCTCATCATAAAGCTTCTTGATTACTCTATTCATGATTTTCATCTTAATTGGAATGCTTTAATAGTTCATTCTAATTCAGTATCATTTATCTATTTTTTCTTATTCTGCTTTTTTCCCTTTCATGGGTTATTGTAACCTTGAGTATTAATCAATTTTCATTATAATAAATGAAAAGTTTCATTTTTTTATTAAAAAAAAAAAAAGAAAAAAGAAAAAAGAAAAAACCTTCTTATTCTTCATGGAATATTGAAGTTATAGTAATTACCATATTAGTGATTGTTTAGAAGCGGTTGATTATTTCCTTTATTGTGAAATTTTATATTGTACTTATTGTATTATATTTGCTGTATTTTATTCTTTCCTTATTTGTAATTGGGTATTTCTTCTATTTAAGAAACCCTTTCCTCCTAAGATTAATGAGAGAAAAAATAATGTTTTTTAACATGGTATCAAAGCAACAAAATTTTTGAAACCCTAAAACCCCAAAAAACATCGCGTTTTTTGGTTGCGATTTCACAGTCTGCCGTCCAACCCATTTCCGTTGCCGACCGGTGCCGCTGTCCGTCAGCTATAATTTTCCTAGTTGCTGGTTCGTTTAGGTCTCTATGTTGTTTTTTTTTTAGATCTACTGATTTTGTATTTTGGGTTTCCTTTTTTTCAACGATATGTCAGATACTAAGGTACCCATCACTCGAGTTTGCGACAATCGTGGCCATTCAACCGGTCCCACTCTCCAAATAACTACCATTCGACTCAATGGGGATAATTTTCTTCGTTGGTCCCAAAGTGTTCGGATGTATATTCATGGACAAGGGAGATTGGTTACATCACAGGAGAAAAAAACCATTCCTAGTCCAGATGACCCTTCATTCGCCAGATGGGATGCTGAAAACTCCATGGTTATGACTTGGCTTGTCAGTTCCATGGTCGAAGACATTGGTTGTAACTACATGTGTTACTCTACTGCCAAGGAATTATAGGATAATGTAACTCAGATGTATTCTGATTTGGGCAACTGAGTTAAACTTAAAATTGGGTGATATACGACAAGGAACTAGCTCCGTTACACAATACTTTCACTCATTAAAAAGGATTTGGCAAGACCTTGACCTTTTTGATACGTATGAGTGGAAGTTTATAGAGGACCAAAAGCATTATAGGAAAACTATTGAAGATGGTCGTATTTACAAATTCCTTGTCGGCCTCAATGTTGAGTTCGATGAAGTTAGAGGTAGAATACTTGGAAAAACTACTCTTCCAACTATTAATGATGTTTTTTCTGAAGTTTGCAAGGAAGAAAGCCACAGGAATGTTATGATTTGCAAAAAACCTATTGACTCAATTGAATGCTCTGCGTTGGTGACTGAAAATACTGCAATGAAGGCTTCTAATCAATCCAATAAGCAACATGAAAAGCCTCGTGTCTAGTGCGACCATTGCAATAAACCTCGACCTACATGTGAAACTTGTTGGAAACTTCATGGAAAACCTGCGAATTGGAAAAGTTCTAAGCAACATGCCTCTAATGCTAATGTTGTTAACTCCAGCCTGTTTAATAAAGAGCAAATTGATCAAATTCTAACGCTGCTACAAACCAATTCATCATCTGGTAATCCTAGTGTTTCCTTGGCACAATCAGGTACTTGTCCTCAAGCTCTCTCTTGCCTTAATTCATCTCCATGGATTATAGACTCTGGAGCTTCTAGTTCTGATCATATGACCAGTTCCTCTTGTTTATTTGAATCATATTCTCCTGTGTATTGCAATGAAAAAATTCGCATTGCCGATGGCAGCTTCACCTCTATTGCAGGAAAAGGAACTATTTCTTTGACTACAAAACTTATAGTACGTTCTGTCCTTCATGTTCCAAAATTAGCTTATAACTTGTTGTCTGTTAGTAAACTCTCTAAGGATGCTAACTGTCGTGTTATCTTTTGTGAAACTCATTGTATCTTTCAGGATCAAGAATCAGGAGGGACGATTGGACGTGCTAGGATGATTGATGGTCTCTATTATTTTGATGAAGTTTCTGCTAGTCATAAATAAGTTCAAGGCTTGAGTAGTGTTTGTTCTCCTTCTATTAAAGAAACTCTCATGCTTTGGCATCATAGATTAAGACATCCAAATTTCTTTTATTTAAAGTATCTGTTTCCCGATTTATTTAAAGGACTTGATTGTTCAGCTTTTCAATGTGAAAGTTGAATTTTTTGCCAAACATCATCGATCCACCTATTTGCCTAAACCGTACAAGGCTTCATCACCTTTTTCTTTAATTCGTATTGATGTTTTGGGTCTGTCTAACGTCTTAACTCATAGTGGTAAGCGTTGGTTTGTTACCTTTATAGATGACCACATTCGTTTAACTTGGCTTTATTTGTTAACAAAAAAATCAGAGGTAAAAGAGGTTTTTGTTCGATTTTACAATATGATAGAGACTCAATTTCAAACTAAAATTTTAATTCTTCACTCTGATAACGGCACTGAATATTTCGATGAACAATTAATCAATTTTTTGCAAGAAAATGACATTTTTCATCAAGCTACGTGTCGTGACATGCTTCAGTAGAATGACATTGCAGAGCAAAAGAATAGACACTTACTTGATAGATACTTACTTGAAGTTGCTCGTGCCCTTGTTCTCTATGAATGTTCCAAAGTATTTGTGGGGTGATGTTGTTCTTACAGTTGCATATCTAATCAATCGAATGCCGTCTAAGGTTTTGAATTATAAAACTCCTCTTAATCACTTCAATGAGTTTTTTCTTAATAACCGACTGTCTTCTGATTGACCAATTAAATTATTTGGGTGTTGTACTACTCATGTCCATACTTCTCCTTTTTCTCGAACTAAGCTTGATCCTCGAGCCACTAAATGCATTTTTGTAGACTATGTTTATCATAAGAAAGCTTACAAATGTTTTGATCCTTTGACACACGAGTATTTTGAGAGTATGAATGTGTCTTTTTTGGAAAATCAACCTTTTTTTAGCCCAATTTTCTTCAGGGGAGATATCTAACCTTGAAGATAATTTTTGGGATACTTTATCTCTCCCAAACATCAGTGGTCCTACAATTATGAGCTCTAGTCCTTCGATACCAAGTATGGAGAGTTCTTCTTCAAGGGGAGAAACACTACAAAATGACTCTACAAGTCGAAATCCTGAACTTTAGGTTTATACTAGAAGAAACTTGACTCAAAAAGTCCGAGATCAGACAATTGACTTATCATATACTCCGATGAATGATCCTAAAGATCCAGGAATTAGACACTCTACTCCTATTTCTCCTAGTTCTTCATCTCTTTCTAATCCTTTACCTGATGTCTCTAATCTTGATATTCCAATTGCCCATAGGAAAGGTACTCGTAAATGCACCAAATATCCCATTGAAAACTATCTTTCTTATCATAGATTGTCCGACTGTCATAAAGCTTTCAAATCCAAAATAACCAACCTATTTGTTTCCAGGAATATACAGGAAGCCCTAAATGATTTGAATTGGAAATTAGCAGTGATGGAAGAGTTCAATGCACTGAAACAAAATTGCACATGGGACATAGTCGAACTACCAAAAGATAAGAAGACGGTGGGATGCAAATGGGTGTTCACTGTAAAATGTAAAGTTGATGGTAGTATTGAAAGATACAAGGTCAGATCGGTTGCCAAGGGATTCACTCAAACCTATGGTATTGATTATCAAGAAGCATTTACTCCCATAGCTAAAACTAATTCTATTAGAATCTTGTTGTCTATGGCAGTTAATTTTGACTGGCCTCTTTATCAACTTGATGTGAAGAATGCTTTTCTCAATGGGGATCTTGAAGAAGAGGTTTTTATGGACTTGCCACCTGGTTTTGAGGTGGATCTCGGGATTAACAAAATGTGCAAGTTAAAGAAATCATTACATGGGCTTAAACAATCTCCCAAAGCATGGTTTGAACGATTTGGAAAGGCAGTCACAAGCTATGGATTCAGTCAAAGTCAAACTGATTATACTATGTTCTATAAACATACTAAAAGTGGTAAGTTGGTCGTTTTGATAGTGTATGTTGATGATATCATTCTTACAAGTAATGATGAGATGGGACTGAATATCTCGAAGAAAAACCTTGTTAATGATTTTCAAATCAAGGACCTGGGAACCTTAAAGTATTTCCTAGGAAGGGAGTTTGCTAGATCTAAAAATGGAGTTCTTGTCAACCAGAGGAAGTATATTCTTGACCTACTGAATGAGACAGGTTTACTTGGTTGCAAGATAGCAAAAACTCCTATTGAGCAAAATTTAAAATTGATTGCTGCAACTGAAAAAGAAGTAAAAGAAAAGGAAAAGTACCAGAGGTTTGTAGAGAGACTCATATACCTCTCTCACACACGTCCTAACATTGCTTTCACAGTTAGTGTAGTAAGTCAGTTCATGCATGCTCCCGGGTCAGTTCACTTTGAAGCAGTTTATAAAATTTTGAGATATTTGAAAGATACTCCAGGAAAAGGTATATTATTCACGAAGCATGACCACCTAAACATTGAGGTTTACACTGATGCCGATTGGGCAGGAAGCACGACTAATAGAAGATCTACTTCGGGATATTGCTCTTTTGTTGGAGAAAATCTGGTTACTTGGCGAAGTAAAAAACAAAGTGTGGTTGCAAGAAGTAGTGCTGAAGCAGAATTTAGGGCATTAACCCATGGTATTTGTGAGGGCATATGGATAAGAAGACTATTGGAAGAATTGAATTTCTCTCAGACAATACTCATACGCATCTATTGTGATAACAAGTCAGCAATTTCCATTGCCCACAATCCAGTCCTTCATGATAGGACCAAACATATTGAAGTTGATAAATACTTCATAAAGGAAAAGATTGATGCAGGAATAATATGTATTCCCTTTCTCCCGACAACAGAGCAAATTGCAGATGTGTTAACCAAAGGTTTTCCAAAGTGGCAATTCAACAAGTTGATTGACAAGCTCGCTATGAATGATATCTTCAAACCAGTTTGAGGGGGAGTGTTGATTATTTCCTTTATTGTGAAATTTTATATTGTACTTATTGTATTATATTTGCTGTATTTTATTCTAGCCTCTTTAGGGGTTATTACTTCCTTGGTAGCTCAACACATGTACGTTTTACCTGCTTATGCGTTCATAGCACAAGACTTTACTACTCAAGCTGCGTTATATACCCATCACCAATACATAGCAGGATTCATTATGACAGGAGCTTTTGCTCATGGAGCTATATTTTTTATTAGAGATTACAATCCAGAACAGAATGAGTTATATTTGTTGTATTTTATTCTTTTCTTATTTGTAATTATTTTATTCTTTCCTTATTTGTAATTGGGTATTTCTTCTATTTAAGAAACCCTTTCCTCCTAAGATTAATAAGAGAAAAAATAATGTTTTTTAGCAGAAGCATTATTGCTTTGTCGTTTGTTCTTTCTCATTACTAGTTTTCTAAATCATGTTTCTTCTTCATGCGGAAATCAGATCTTGTTTCTCTTGTCTTCGCTTTTTTATTTCATTATAAAGATGCATTTTCGTTACTTGTTCTGTTCATTTTGTTTAGATATACATGTTGCACTTGAAAATTAATATTTACAAGAAAAATTCTCAAATTTGTAAGAAAATTTTTATTGTGCTGCAATATACAAGTCAAAACTAATTTTACGAATGTTCTGAAGATTGAACAGAAAACAGAAAATGCTACCATTTCAAAAAAGAAAAGAAAGTTTATTTTAAAAAAAAAAATTAAAAAAAAAATGGACCATTCCCAAACAAGATATGCCCATTAATTCAAATGCGTACTTGTTTTGGGGATGTTTTCCTCCATTTAAGGAAATTATGATTGAACTAATCCTCTATTTTATTTAAGTTACATCCGAAGGATGTTTAAAAAAGAATAATAAATAAGTTAGGTTCTTCAATATTTTCAATTACACAGAGAAGTGTTGTTTGTCAATTATCAACAGTATTTTTCTTGTAAGCAGCAATGAAGAATTATAAATGGACACAAAAACGTAGAATCAGAAAGAAATGTTCATAAGAGGAACTGCACTGTGAAAATCACAATTTACCATATCTGTAATGATATTCTTGCCAAGCACCAGAGCATCCCCAGCAGTAGGAGGAAAGAGACCTACAAGCATGGATATTGTCGTACTTTTCCCAGCTCCATTATGCCCTGAAAAATAAAAAATAAAATAAAATTCAGTGACATTCACTAAAATAAATAACGTAAGCACTATTTTCTACTATGTTCTTTATATGTTTGAGACATGCTTGGAAAGCACGCTTAAGTGGTGCAAAGACATGATGCTTTGCCTTCACCAAAACACATTGGGATGCCCAAATCCCTTTCTTTTCTATTTTTTTAATTCTAATTAATTTCTTTTAAAAGGATACAGAACCTTTCATTATTCTAATGTAAGGAGACTAATGCTCCAAATACAACTGACACCAACAACAAAATAACAAAAACAAGAGACGATACAAAGCAAATTAGGTCAGAAATATAAAAGTGTTCCAATTCAAACAAAGATATTAAGTAGAATAATCTGCAAATACTTGGATAGAGAACACCATGGTGAAGCTTTAAGATTAGCAAAACCCAGATGATCAATCCAAAGAAGAGATCTATCATGAAATATTCTCTGATTCCTTTGAAATCAAATCTCAGGAAGGAGAGCTTTGACTACACTGGACTATAGAAACTAAGATTTTACTACTAAAGACAAACCAACCCGCGTTAAAAGAGATGGAAAAGACCCACGGATGATTAAAGAAGGAAAATAATCTCCACCAATGAAAACTAGAAAAGGTGCAATCAAAGAAGATGTGCTGCAAATTTTTACTATTTATTGTTTGACTGTCCAAAGTTTTGGTAACATCCCGAATTTTTGTAATTTTCATTAAATTATCTTGAAATATTTAGGCGTTATTTTAGATAAATTGGGGTTAAAAATTTAATATATTTGTAAAGAATTGGAATTTTATTTCAATTTAAGGAAACATGATGTAGCCTAAAAGAGATAAAAGGAGAATTCCCTCCAAGAATCAAGATTGTTAATCTATTATTAGAATGAATAATGTATTTCATACAAGAGGGGAAAGTTCCTATTTATAGGGTTTCATTACAAGTGGAGGTAAAAAGGGAATTAACTTAGAATATTACTTAATTACCCAATTAATCCTTATTCTTCTTACATCATTCTACTCCTCCAAAAAGAGAACTTGTCCTCGAGTTTTAAAAAGAAAAAAAAAATTATGAAGCAAACAAGGAATGGAATAAACAGAGTATAACCAAACCAACCTCCTACATTTTGAACAAAAATATTATGATCACAGGTATAAATACGAGACAAAAAATCTAATATTGCCACCAAAAGATGAACTTCTCCCTCGGGCATAAACCCAAAACAAATGTTTCCTTCAAGCTCATTCAAAACCGTATTCAAAGGACCAATCACTAGAAAACCACCTTACAAAAACTTATCACAATCCAGCTGCCCATGGAGAATAAATAGCATAATTTGAGTAATGATATTTGGATCACTCAATTGTTCACAAACTCTTCAAAGGAGGCTGCCAACTCATTCTCTCTTGCCATCACTTTCCCCGCTGTGTATGCAGAATTTTGGAATTGTGGAGGAAGTTATTTGCAACATTTAATCTTCATTGGTCTTTTTTTGAAAAGGAAACAAGCCTCTTTATTAGGAAAATAAAATGAGACTAATGCTCAAGGTACAAGAGAATTATACAAAGAGCATGAAAACAAAACAAAAAGGATCAAGAAGCGCACCCGGGCATCTCATCTAGGTTGACACCCCCTTAGCGCCCTCATCATGTCCATACAGGAATACCAAGGCCAAAGATATAAGAGAAGCGATACAATGAAAATCCAAAGCTAAAACCCAACCAAAACTCCTAAAGAGCTGGGGAGATGAAAGCCTACCAATTCAAACATAAATCTTGTAAATAGAAGTCTTCAAAAGAACTACTTAAGGAACCATGCTAAAGCATTTCTTCGTAGCATTTCTTCGCATTGAGTCATAACGATCCATCCAACTTGTTTTTGGTATTTTGCAATGCTTTTAAGGAGAATGTGGTTTAGATTGTCATTGACCCTTCTTTAAAAGCTCAACCACTTCTGTTATGGATTAATGCAGTCAAAGCAATTTTGTCAGAAATTTGGTTTGAGAGAAATCAACATATCTTTCAAGACAAGTCGCTTCACTGGTTTGATCATTTTGAGATTGCTAGAGTCAAAGCTTCTTTTTGGTGCTCTATCTAGAAGAAATTCTCTGATTATTCAGTTCAAGATGTTTATCTTAATTGGAAGGCTTTCATTCAATCTATGTAATTATGTCTTTATGACACAGTATCCTATTGCCATTATCATATTTTGTTTTTGGGATGTGATGAGGGTGCTAAGGCCTATGGGTGTATCAACCTAGTTGAGATAGCTAGGTACATCTGTTGATTCCTAGTTCTAGTACTAGTTCTTGTTCTTGTTTTTTATTGTATCTTTGTAATTTGAGCATTAATCTCTTTTCATCTCAGAAGTACTGACACCTCTAAAATGGCCAAGTGTCTGTCCGACACTGACACGCCCCGACATGCCTCCAACACGTGCCTGACACACCAGCTGGCATGTCGATTATTTTATTATTATATTTTTTTATTTCCAATACGACCCAACATGGCAAGACATGAAAGGACACAGCTGAGACACACGAAGGACATGACAACCTGCAAATTTTAAAAGAAAAATTATAGGGCATTTGAAGCCCAAAGCCCAGCCCAACAATTTTAAATTTATTTTAGGGTTACTGTCGGCTTCCTCTTGCTACTGCTTTCTAAAAGGCAAACCTCCAAGCCAATTTTCCTCCTTTCTCAAACGCAGACCTCCATGCCGGCACTTGAAGACCTCCACACCGGCAACTTGAAGACCCACCAACCCTCACGTCAGGGACTTTCGTTTCTCCCCCATTTCTATTTTTTTCTTTTGTTTAAACATCTCATTTCTGTTTTTTTGTTTTTTTTTCCTTTTCACGCTGGCATCTTTGATTTTTTTCATCCTTTTTTTTTCATTTTCTTAAATCTTTGTCTCTTTTTCTATTTTTCTTTTTTTATTTAAAATTAGTATGGCAGTCATCTTCTAGTCATGCCAAAATTAATTCAAAAATATTATTGTCTTTTTCGTGAATTGTATGGTTGTTATTTTGATGTTTTAAAGATAATATTTTAAATATGTTTATATGCACAACATATAGTTATTTTTTTCTATATAAATAATAATAATAATAATGTTTTCCCAACATGTCGTGTCCTACTTTTATAAAAATTAGCGTGTTGCCACGTCAGTGTCGTGTCGTATTCGTGTCACATGTCAATATATGTGCTTCTTAGCTTTTCATTTCATCAATAAAAAGTGTTTGTTTGTGCTTCTTGGCTTGGCTGGTTGGCAATGAGGCACGCCCAGGGCTCTTCCATGAACTACACGTCCCGAGTCCCATTCTAATTTCATCAATGTAAAGTGCTGTTTCCTTTTCTTTAAAAAAAAAAAAAAAGGCTTTTTGATGGTTGGTAGTCAATTTTTGGTTTTCTTTTAAAGGTTTGATGCAGCTATTGGTTTTAGTGTTCGGTAGCTGCATTATTCATAGATTCATCATTCATTCACTAGCCCTCAAAGACGTACGGTTGAAGATATTGGAAACAATAGTTCTTGGTTCTTTAGCTGTTCATTAATATTCATGGGTAATTATATATGGTTGTATTAGTTATTTGTTATCTCTTTTTCACACCCATTGGGGGTTTGTATACCATAACCATCTATTCCTTTTCTGTATCAATGAGAAGTTATTTCTTGTATTTTGAGCTTAATCTCTTTTCATTTTACCAATGGAAAGGTTTTGTTTCCTTTCAAAAAAAATGAGAGGTTAGTTCTTGTTTCTTAAAAAAATAAAATGAAAGAACTCAAAACATATGAACAATATAACAATCTTATAGAATGCTTAATAAAAAGTTGCATAGGTAGGTGAATGGAACTTGAAAGCACTAAAAAAGCGAACCTAAAAGTGCTAGAATCTGATTTTCATAGAGGGTGAGTTGGAGAGAGTCGACAGCACAAAATTTCCCCATCTTTGTGTCATAAACCTTATGAAGATTTCTTATCTGGATGCATCTACAAATAAAGTTATGGTGTAAGTAGAAAAGTTGGAATTAATTAAGGGCAATAACAAACAATAATATAATAAAATGACCTGCTATCGAGCTCTTGTTGCTTCATGTCCAAACTAATAGCCTCAACTACAGGATCAAAGGCATTATTTCTAGACGCATTAGCAATTTCTGCATCAGCAATTTTACACTCTATGGGAGTCTGATCTTTGATAATACTCCTTTTCATTGAGAAGAAATTGCCGAGAAGGCAGCTCCATGAATAACCAAACCCATTTTCCCTTGAAAGAATCTAATTAGCAGATAGAATAGTTTAGATACAATTTGAAAATAAAAGAGAAGCGAGATTCAATTCAATAGTTCACAAAACAAACTATTTTTTTTCAATAGAGAATAAAACCCTTTAAAATGGAAATATCAGCATACTGAAGCCATTCTGAACATACTAATGCTCTAGAGACAAAGAAACCGAATCATAAGAAAATTCTGAAAATAAAATCATGAAAAGTACAAAAGAACAATTAAAAGTCACAAAGAAGGTAACCAGAAAGAACTATAAAACTCTCCCAACTCTTGTTCAAGTCTTGGATGGAATAACCCTTGAAACTTTCACATAATGATCACCATGATGAAGACTTCAAATAAGCTCAATCAAAACATTATTAATTAACCTCCAGATTTTCCAAAGGATTCCACCGATTCCCAGCCTATTTCCTTTGGTGAAGGCTGCATCGAACTCCTCTTTCTTGGATTCTTGAATTAAGACCAAATCCAGATTCTGATTTCAGGAACCTTTTGAGAGCTATTCTTTTATTTAAATCTTTGAGCCCCCTTGTATTCCAGGACACTAACTTCATTGCAATTGTCAATAGAGCACCGAAGGCAACAAAAAAGGAAGAATCTTCAAGCCAAGATGACTCCAGAATCCTTAACAATGGATGTCAAGTGATCTGGAACTTCGGATGGATGCAAGGGGGAAAAACATGAAAGGCGCTGCTCAAAATTGTTCAACTCAGCTTCATTTGAGAACAGAGTCTGTAGATCCATGCCACTGATTTCTTCTTGCACTCTGTCCACTTGGACTGAACCATTCTCCAAATTAACAATATCTTCACTACTCACTGATTGGAGAGTCTATATCTGATTCGCACTTTCTTGTTTTAGAGGAGAGAGAAGGGGAACAAGGTGAATCTCTCAGGAAATTTTTTTTTGAGTTAGGAATGGTGAAATTCGAACGCTTAAACTGTTAGAAAGAAGAGGAGAAGTTACCTGTCTTTAAAGAGGAAAAAGGAACTTGAATTTTTGTGCAACAAGCCCCCAGCAAATCCAGGTTAGTTTCTGTTGCACTTGTTCTGGGAAAACTCGAAATATGGCCATCTAAGGAGCCAAAAGTTTCTGAGAGTCGGAAGTCTCTGCTTTTCAACATTTCTCGATCTTTTGTTACTGTCCAATTATTGAAGGAAGTTCGTTTTCTATCAAAATGCTTGAGGAAAGGTTTCCAAAGTCTGGAAAGTTTCGATCGAGAAGCAGAGAAAACAGAAGCATTGCTTGAATTACCTCTTGAGTTTAGTTTCTTATCGTCTGGAGTGTAGCAGGAGGTGCACGAGGTCTCTATTTTTTTAGAGCTTCCTAGAGACTGTCCCAGTGACTCTTCGAGTGTCCCTGTCTTAGTGTCACTCACGTTGTGGGTTGTTTGATCTTCCATGTTGAGAAACTCCCCAATCTCATTAAAGTTCTCTCCAAAGTTCTCTCCTTGTTTTGGTAGTCTCTTCACCTACCTTTTTTGTGTTCAAACTGAATGTGTTGTCCTTAGTACCCAAAATGACAGGATCTCTCTCTTTCATCGTTAAAAGCAACTTTTCACTTTCCTCTATAGTGTTCACACCATCCATTATTGGGGGAAGGTTGATTATCAAGGAGTGCTTCAAATTCCGTGACGACTTCAAGAGATCCTTCTTCTTCAGAGAAATGCTCAGGTTTCTTGAGTAATCCGGTTTGGACTGAGAGGATGCAAGGAAGGACCAATCTGATTCCAAAATATTCATATCAACACCTTCATCCTTCATAACTTGATTCAGACGAACTAAGTCGATTGGATTGAAAAAAATCTTAATAAATAGACTACCATCAGTTATTGTGGGTGTATCAACACACTCAATATTCCCGAATTCAAAAAGATATTGCCACGATTTTCATGCTTAATTTCAATGGTCACCAGCATGAATCTACAAAGATTTCTTTTAACTTGAATTTTAGCTTCCAAACAATTTGTGAGATTGAGAGTTTTAGCTACAATGAATTCAATGCCTCCAAAATAGACTCCAATTGCTTCAAACGTGCTTCTACACCAATAATCTAATGGAAGATTTTTTACTGGTAACCATCCCCCAAAACCTTTCATAATTGAAGGTCCACCATGTGGTGAAGACTAAAGAGTATTGGAGAAATCTTGGAAGAATCTTGGAGCTGAAGTTTTTATTCATTGATTAAAATGAGTGATAAGTTCCCTTTAAATAGGCCCAAAGGAAAAAGACTTGTACATACCTAATTAACTAACTAACCTAACATCCTTTAAATAGACGCGGAGGAGAAGGATTTTGTCACACCTATTCTAAAATTAAAACTGAATTTAAAAAGAGAATCCAATCTGTAATTTTACAAGAACAAAATACTCTTTTTACAAGAAATGTCCAAAATACCCTTAATATCCCTACATCAATTCAGCCCCCTTAGAATTAAACTCGTCCACGAGTTTTAAGTTGAAAGCTTGAACTCATCCGAGGCTTGATAAGGGAAGATGTCTGCAACATTGAAAGTATTGCTTATGTTGAATGAAGATGGGAGATCGATCTTGTAAGCATTATCACTATATTTCTCAAGGATAGCAAATGGTCCGAGCTTTTTGTCATTAAGTTTGTTGTATGCTCCTTTTGGCAAGCCGTCCTTTCAAAGATATATCATTACAAGGTCTCCCGGCTTGAATGAAACGTGTCTTTTATACTATCCACTTGAGTTTTGTATGTGGAGGAGGTTGCTTCCTCTAGGTGGTCAAGGACTTCCGAGTGTAGTTCTTGAATATGTTCAACAAGTTGTCTAGCTTCTTCGTTAATATCTACGTTAGAAGGAAGAGTTGTAAGATCAAAAGTCAAACGAGGGGGTCTAGTGTATACAATTTCAAATGGACACTTCCTTGTTGATCTATTTTGCATGTTGTTGTAAGCAAACTCCGCTTGTGCAAGGTTAGTGTCTCATTGTTTTGGTTGATTTCACTTAGACATCGAAGCATATTACCCAATGTTCAGTTTGTAACTTCTGTTTGACCATCCATTTGTGGGTGGCTTAAATAGCTAAATTTGAGGTTAGTGTCAAAACATTTCCACAAACTTTTCCAAAAAAAAAAAAACTCATAAATTTGACATCTCTATCAGATACAATTGTCTCTGGAATTCCATGAAGTCTGACAATATCTCGAAAGAAAAGATTAGCAATGTTCAAAGCATCATATGTTTTCTTACAAGGTACAAAATGGCTTGGCCCTTTGCCATCTAGGGAAGTCTTTGTCGGTTGTCGTTCGTTCAAACCACTGCGAGTAGACTTCACTTCGTGGGTATCATGAACATCACAAAGAATTTTCAGCAGTGGACCGATTCTTCTTAGCTTGGTTCAATTCAACTGGTATTGGGTTCAGTTTAGATCAATCAATGGTTCGGTTCGTTTCAATCAATGGTTCGGTCCATTGGCCTAGTTGGGTTGATTTTGTTTTAAGAAACTGATTTTTTTTCTCTCATTTGGGTGATTTTTCTTTCCATTGCTCATTATTTATTGCAATGTCGGAGGAGCATATTCATCAAACCTTAAATTTGCAAATACTTTCTCTATTGAGAAGGTGATTTTCCATCCACTCTTGTTTATCCTATTATTGAAAATACCTTGTCTAATGTCTCTCCTCAACCATAGAAAATGTCTTGCATGTTGTCTCTGATCTTGATATCCCTATTGCTTTGAGAAAAGGTACTAGAACTGCACTAAATATCCCATTGCAAAATATATCTCGTACAAAAATTTGTCAAATAGTCATAAAGCTTTCACCATTAGGATAGACAATCTTCTAGAGCATGGTTTGAACGATTTGAAAAAGTAGTTACGAGTTTTGGGTTCCTTCAATGTCAAACTGACACCATCTTTTACAAGCATTCTGCAAATAACAAAATTGCGGTTTTGATTGTATGTGTAGATGACATTATTCTTACAAGTGATGATGAAGCATAACTAACAACTTAAAAGAAAAAACTTGCAAGTGTGTTTCAGATCAAGGACCTAGGAACATTAAAGTACTTCCTCATAATGGAATTTGCAAGATCTAAAAAAGGTATCTTCATGAATCAAAGAAAATATATTATTGATTTACTTGAAGAAATAGGTTTACTTGAGTGCAAGACAGAAGCTGCAAAAGTTGAAGACGTAAAGGATAAGGATCAATACCAAAGACTGGTAGGAAGACTCATTTATTTGTCCCACACGTGTCCAGATATTGCCTTTGCAGTAAGTATGGTAAGTCAATTCATGCACTCACCAAGATCAATTCATTTTGATGCAGCATATAAAACTTGAGATATTTGAAGGGAACTCCAAGGAAAGGCATATTGTTTAAAAGACATGGCCATCTTCAAGTTGAATTTTATACAGATGTTGATTGGGCTAGAAGTATTTCAGATAGAAGATCTACTTCAGGCTATTGTTCATTTGTTGGCAGTAACTTAGTCACTTGGCATAGCAAAAAGCAAGATGTGGTGGCCAAAAGTAGTGTTGAAGTATTGTTTAGAGCTCTAGCTCATGGTATATGTGAAGGAACATGGATAAGAAGATTATTGGAAGAATTGAAGGCCTCCCACAACACACCTATACGTGTATATTGTGACAACAAAGCTACCATCTCTATAGCCCATAACCCAATTTTACATGATAGGACAAAGCATATTGAAATGGGCAAACACCTTCATCAAGGAGAAACTTGAAAGTGGTGTAATTAGTATTCCGTATTTTTCCAATACGGAACAAATTGCTGATGTGTTGACCAAAGGGGTACAAAATTCAATAGAATGATATCCAAGCTGGCAATGGAAGATATATTTAAACAAGCTTGAAGGGAAGTGTTGGTTGTAAATAAGATAATTAGTTGTAAATGTTGAAATTAGGGTTTTTTACTCTAGGGGCATTTTTGTCTTTATACTTGTACCCTAGGGTTTCCCTTTTTTCTATTTAAACTGGCAGTCACTGTGTATTCTGTGTATCAGTCTTCTAATAAGAATCCTCTTATCTCGTGATTTTTTCTCCCTGATTAGGGTTTTTTCACGTAAAACTTTGTGTGCTATTTTTCTTTCGTTACTCTGTTTTTCATCAGTAAAATTACCTATGATTTTATTTTATTCTCATTATAATTCTTTCCATTTATGTAATGAGCCTACCGTCTATATAAGAAGGCTATGTATCATACAATTGAATTATTATTGGAATACAAACATTTTATTCCATTCAATTCTATAATAAGGATTTTGACTCTTTCAAATTTGATGGCAAATGGAAACAACAACAAACATAATCAAATGGGGACCCCTTTTCAGATTACCATATCTTGAAAACAATATCTTGAAGAAATATTTATGAGTTCAAAGATTCACCTTAAAATGATATTTGAGTTGAAAGTCAATACCTTATCCATGTAAAGACCAATTGCACAATACAGAAGCGCGTCGAAGAACATCATTAAAAGACACACCAAAAAGTTTACTCCAGAGGATGCCTATCGCAATCAAGCTGCCAACATTTAGTTACCTTCCCAAAGAGATCTTGCAGATTATTCTTGAAAGCACAGATAAAACTTTAAACATTACCCTCCATAGGTTGCTCCATCGAAGTCCAACACGAGCACGTTCATAATCCGCAAAGTTAATAGACCCTAGAGCAAAAGCAGTTGGTGAAAACAATGAAGCAGTTGTCTTCACTATCCTGAAGGAGAGTGAAAATTTGGATCAAACATCAATTCAAAAATGAAATTATTAACCAAATAAAACAAAATACGATTCATAGTGGCAAAGATACTTACATGGACACAGTTTCATCATTTACGGTATAGTAAGGAAAATAGGCACCCAGAAAAGAAAGTGTTCCCACTGCCACAGCAGTTTTCGCTCGTTTGAAGAATGTAGAGATCAAAAATGAAAACATGATTGCACTTAATCCAAATAAAAAGAAGTAGATGAAGACCACTGTCTTATCACTGTACTTGAAAAGGTTATGCATAGTGCAGAAAGTGATAATTCCAGCCGATACTGAAAACTGTAAAAGACATCAAATCAAGCAAAATTCAAAACTGCCGAAAGGACAAAAGAGATTTATTGAAAAAGAAAGCTTGTGGATGCAGGATTTAGATTATAGGCTTCAGATGAAAATATTAGGGTTCTAGTTAGCATGGTATACAGATTATTTTTCTTTTGAACAAGGACAAGCAGTTCAATTATATAAGAATCAGGCATTTATTGAGAGATAAGCTTGTTGTAATTATACAAGAAACAGGCTTCATTGGTAATATGATAAGATTGTTGTATTGGTAAGTTTTACATCTGCATTTGGCTTGGAAATGAACAATTTAATATGTTTTATAGATTCAACTTGCGGTGCGTCAAGACTCTTCTCCCTCTTTCCTCTAGAACCCAACTGTCACTCTCAATCAACTTTCCATCGGTTCTAATTTCTTTTCTTCAGTCACTTCATCAAAGGGCTGTTTGGGGTACTGAGTTGTCTGTGGAGTTCGTATGTTAGTGTTTGAGATGAAAAGTTATTTTATCTGAGTTTATATGTCTGTGTTTGGGGTGTAGAGTTGAGTTCATATATCTGGGGTATTAGGTGCAGTTTTTTTAACTCCCCCATTTGGTTTCTTTTTTTTCTTTTCTCGAAAATTAAGCCTATAGACACTACTTCCACCTCTAAATTTCTTATTTGTTATTTACTTTTTACCAATGGTTTAAAAAATCAAGCCAAAATTTGAAAACTAAAAAAGTAGCATTTAAAATTTTGCTTTTGTTTTCGGAATTTGGCTAAGAATCCAACCATTTTACATAAGAAAGATGCAAACCATTGTAAGAAATAAGGAGAAAATAGGCTTAATTTTCAAAAACCAAAAACGAAATGGTTATCAAACGAGGCCTAAATAATCTGCATTTATGATTACTATTTTTGTTTTGAAACATTTATATTCAATAATTCTACCCATCTTTCTTCAAATAAAATATGGATTGCAATTTTTTCTTTTACTTTTTAAAGTTTTTCTTTCTTTCTTTCTTTCTTTTTATTTTTTTTTTTTTTTTTTTTTTTTTAATGAACAATAATTAATTCACTACATTTCTTGCAAAAATATGGTTAAACAAAATGGGAAACCACATTTTTCTCCATGAATTTCATCATCATCTTCTTCTTCTTTTTTTTATTCTTCTTCCTGTTGTTGCTCTGTATTTTTCCTCTACCATGAATTTTTTTTTAATTGAATCTCCTCCATCTTCTTAGTAGTCAATGGAATATCACCACATTTCTTTAATAATTTCTCTTTCAATTCCTCCAAATTTGGAGGATCATAAGAAAAAAAAAATCTCTATTTTCGCTAAGTTCTGGTCGTCAGAGTTTTTCGACAAAAGTGGTTGTCAGAACCCGAAGTTGGTCGCATGAAGATGGTATTAGAGTTGGTTGTCGTAGTTTGTCGTTGCCAAAGCTCATTGAGGAAAAATGAAAGAATACAAGGGCATTTTTAAAAATATAAAAAAAATAAAAAAATAAAAAATAAAACCCACAAAATAACTCCATTAGAGAACGGGTTACCAACTAAGATATTACCTAGAGAATGCAAGAATGTCCATTCGCTTTGGCTTTGACTTCACTTTCAAGCTTCATTCGATGTCAAAGCTCTAAAACCTTAGAATTACAAGTTTTACCTTTGATGAGAGATTTTTCAATTGGAAGGACCTTTTGCCTCAAGATTTCTAAAGCAGTATTGAAGTCTCCGTCTAAGTTGGTTTTTGAAGTTTTGGTCCCATGGTTATTCTCATAGCTTCAGATTCAGTGACTTTCATTCAAGAGCCAATTTGTTCCATTATAGGTTGAATTTGATTGTTGCTTTACTTTTCTGGCTTTGTTTAGTTAAGGGCTTTTTTGGTTGTATTTTCATTATTTTGCTTATTTTGTTTCTTTGTATTTTGAGCATTAGACTCTTTCATTTCATCAATGAAAAACCTTATTTCTTTTTTTTTTTAAAAAAAAAAAAAAAAAAAAAAAAAAAGAAGAACTTAATTGTAGATATAGACTAAGGCATAGCCACTGTCAATATTTCTAGCATTAAACTCGAATTTCTTGCCTTTTTCCAGTCTATCATTTTCAAGGATTACAATGAGGGGGCTCCCAGTCAACAATTTATTGCGATGTTGAGTTTTTATTTGACCTACTATTTGCTCACTTTAAGCATGCAGATGCTATAGCATAAAAATTATGCCAAAGTATTAACAATACCATGCCTTACACACGAGTAAAGCCGATAACACATTACGTCATTACCTGCACAGCATATGAAATAAACCAAGAGAGATGGAATATCCCATCTTTCAAACCCATCATGTAGAGGCCTTCTTTGATCTTCTCTTCCTATAATCTCATAAAAATTAGAGGATTGAGTCAAATTGTGGCACCTCTAGACAACAGAAACATATCTAGAATGAAATACGTGCAGATATTTGTGTTGATCAAGGTAAATAATATTGTTTTATATAAGAAACACAGATTAATATCACACTAAACAAAACCATTAGCGAACCTTCTCAAATGCATAATAGCTGATGAGGCGAGAAATGGGGTAAAGAAATCCCAACAGATACCTGCTCAATAAAAGGAAGGTTGACTAAGCACATTTGGACAAAAACTAATCTAAAATTGTGTGTGCAATGGGATCAACAGAAATTATGAAAAAAGAATTAAAAAATAAAGATATTTAGGAGCTACTTACAGCACACCCATAACTTTCTTGACAATAGACTGGAATTCATCATCAACATACTCCCGAGTTGGAAAAGGGGAAATTCGTACTTTTGAAGGGCTAAATTGTGTCCATGACATGTTTGGCAATGAGGGTCTAGTAGAAGAGTTTGATAAAGTATGTTTATTGTTTACATGGAGACTATTAGTTTCCATTTCCTGGGAAGCAAATATTATGAATGAATCCATGACTTGCTGGAGCTGCAGAAATTAAGTGGCATCAGTCATTCTAGTAAATTATATTTTAAAAAAGGGAGGAAAAGAGAACAATACTCTTAAGTTCTTTTTTTTTTTTTTGGTGGAAACATTTCAGGTGCGAACTCATGAAGGATACAGTTCAAGTCACTTTATCTTTTACTTTTATGGCATGTCAGCTGTTTATGTTTAAGCAGGGTAAAGAATTGATAAGAAATCAATACATACAAATTCATAGAATGAAAAGAAATTATATTAGATCTGTAAGTAACAACAGAATAGTCATAACTGTGTCTTAACTCCGTCTTAAAACATCTTGGGCTCCTCTCCCTCGCCTCTCTCCAGCCAACTATAGCTTCGTCTCTAGACATCAATGACTGGGGTCTCCTACCCTAATGACCGGAAAGAAAGACCCAGACAAAATAGAGTTGTATATGTGTGATTTTGATAGAACTAAGAAGGGAAGATTGGTAAAAATCACCAAGTCACACTTATGACTTAAAGAGAAGGTTTACGATTTCAGTTAAGATCGTCATTGTTGGGCTTGTAGATGCCTTGGAAGACTTATTGCTGATAATGTAAGACCCAAAAAATGAGACCTCCTTACTCCTATATTTCAAAATTCAATTCATGTTAAATCATCAATTCACCCAAAAGCTTAACTTGATAGGTGAAAATATATTTAATATTATAGGAACACTCACTCCCCCTCTCATTTGTGGGCTTGAAATATGTAGAAGACCCAACAAATGGTAATCAATATTAATTAGGAAGAAATAACAATGCAGGAGATTGAATGGCCTCTCGGATACTATGTAAAATTATTGATAGACCCAAACGATTAAGCTAATAGATGAAAGTAAATTTAATATTATATCAACACTAACAAATTTTTTAATTAGAAATGGAACTTTTAATTGAAGAAATGAAAAGAGACCCATGCTCAAAATACAAGGAAACAATAACAAATAAAAATACAAACAAGAAAGAAGTACAATAACAACATCAATAAATAGACTGAGCTGGAAAAACAAAGGCATTCCGATTTAAACATAAATCTTGAATGAAAAATTCTGCAAAAAAATAACATTGATGATATTGGTGTGGAAGATTATTATTTGCAAGGACTGAGAAGATCTAGTGGAACTGGTTGACGGACTACAACTTGAAGATGGAAGGCAGACAGCTATGACTTGAAGAATGGAGGCATACAATTGTGATCGGCACTCAAAAAGTTGAACAAAAGTGCAACTAAACCCCAAAGGCATTGAACAGAAAACGATTGGCAAAGCACTGGTGTCTGGTACAGTTCCGACAGAGACACGATCTATAAGTGGCGGCTGCTTTTTCCAAAAGAATCCTACTCCTCTCTCACAGTTTGTTGAAGATTCTAAAGTTGCATCTAAAGTTTGTTTGAGTAGTGTGAAATCTATCATTCTGCCTAAGGAAAATAATATTGATGATATGGGGACGAGAATGTAGAATCACATTGTCACTCAGAATCATTACAATAAATCGTCACCAAAAAAAATTCTTCCACACCTTCATCAATGTCTTGCAATTTTGCTTCTTTTATAAAACCTTGTGGTTTTAAGATGCATGAAATTCCTCCAATAAATTCACAAGGAATTCGTTTTTTATGCTTATTCTTTTGAGGTTTGGGTTTAATGGTTCTCCCTTGGTAGTTTTAGGCTCAGTTCTATTTCTTATCCACTCCCTTGTAAACATTGGGCCCCTTTGGATTGGCTAGAGAAAAAAATGTTTTTCAAGAAAGTAATTATTATTTAAACTCCTTTGATGAAAAATCGTTTGAAATACACTTTGATAGTGTTTCAAAAGCTTGAGTGGTTGCAAAACACTTCAATTTTTTCCAAAATAGCTTATTTTCAAAAATAAACACTTGAAAAGTTAAACCAAACGCCCCCTTTGTATCTTTGAGCATTAGTTTCTTTTCATTAATTTAATGAATAGCTAAGAAGCATTGACACAGATAGACACGAGGATACGCCAATTTCAAAAGAACTAGGACCAGAACACGTTGGGGATACGCTCTTTTTTATTTTTTTGGGATATATATAAATTTACAATAAAATACTAAAATTATAGGATATGAAATGTTTAGGTTTCTAACTTCAATTTTTTATGTTTTATATATACTTTTTTTAATCTTTGGTTAAAAAAAATGGGCTTTGCTTTTGTTTTATCTTTTTGAACATATAATTGATTTGAGCTTTAAATTTGGGTTCAACATAAAAGATTAGACCATATTCTCTTTAAAACAAATTTCCAGCCGAGTCCAAGAAGCATCCCAAACATGTCCCCACATGTCTAAAACTAAAAATAAATAATTAAAAATTGGACATAGAAATTTGCGTGTCGAACACATGTATGAAACGTGTCTGAACGTGTCTGTGTGTAATGCGAACGGAATGTTCATGCTTCATAGATGAAAAGTTCCTTTTCTTGTTAAGAAGAACAAGAAATAATAATAAAAATTATAAATAATACTAATAATAATGAACCACCTATAGTCCATGGAGTTTTATCTCCAAAGCGTAAAGCTTGGAAGACTATTTTTTATTTAAAGAAAAATTAGGTGATAAAACCCGATTTTAGGAGGATATGTAATTCATACAACAATTGTTTGAGTATCACTAGGCCATTTTAAATATTATAGAAACTAAGAATCATCAGGCTCCCATACTCTTTGAATGTGCCAATTTAAGCACAAAAATGAAGCTCTATGGAGATGATCATAAGGCTAAATATGGATCCTATCATTTTGATCAAAAACCTTTACGGAAGATTAAGACCTCTTCTTTTTTTTTCTTTTCCTTTTTGAAAAAGATATCACTCTTTTCATTAAAAGAATGAAAAAAAAGACTAATGCTCCAAAATACAAGATACAAGAGGGAGAAAAAAAGCATAAGAAGTAACAATAAAAAGAAGCATAAAGTAAATAAAGAGAAGAAGGAGAGATCTAGTAAAAATGAGCTAAGAAGCTCTGCCAACTATGGGTAAAATTTTGAATGGAAAGCCCTTTGATTAAGGCCTCTTCTAGAAGTCCATGGCTCCATATACTCAAGCATTCTGCCCATATCTACAAAGACATTCGCTGCCCGTTTGAAGATGGAAAGACCACCTCTTTTTTTAATGACCACTAGTTTGGGGATGACGCTCTCAGTAGAAGTTTTCCTAAACTCTTTGCCTGCTGAAACTAAAGAAAGCATCTCTTGTTAAGGTATGAAATTATGTAAACAACTCACGGGTTCTTGCTTTTAGGAGGAATCTGTTAGACCACCAATTGTATCGAAATATAGTAGGAGGGGTAATAAGGGAAAAGCACTTGTTTGAGGAAGTATTACTTCCGGTGTCTAGTTGGCGGTAATGGGGACCACAATTAGTTAGAGGGGAGGGAGTGATTATATGTGAGGGGAGTGAGGAGAGTTAAGCAGTTATGAAGCTTGGGAAAGAGTTTCTCTCGAGAGTGAGAGGAAGGGTATCGAGTGCTTCCTCGTTCTTGTTATCAAGAGATTGTGATAGAATTCCAGACTAGGATTGGAGATTTTTATTATATTCACGTCGAACTGAACGATTACAAGAATAGAGAAAAGAAATGTCTACCCTGCTTCCTCTCACAGGCAAGAGCAAAGCTTCAGCCCACAAACCACTAACCAAACTATTCACTAACTCTCCAGTCCTCCCCCCTCCCCTTTTAACAAAACATTTTTCCTAACTATTGTCACTAATAGTAGTGGTCCCCACCTCCCCAACCAAAGTACTTTCATCTTTTCCCATATTACCCTTACTTTCCCTTCTTTGATACCGAAATACGATCTGTGGTCTATCATTACCTCCGTCCTCCACATTTACCTTGTTCTCAAGGTAAAAAGTTGGAAATTGCTTCTGGAAATCAGCCACTATCTCCCAGGTTGCATCATGCCTCGACAGACCCTTCCATTTCACCAAAACTTCCCGTCCATTGTGCGAAGAATGAGGACGATAACCCAACACCTCTTCTGGTTCAGTCAGCCATTTATGACTCTCGTTCACAAATGGGTCCACTATTTGATTTTCACACAGCTGTCCCACCACTTTCTTCAACTGGGATACGTGAAAAACAGGATGTATGGCTGTTGTTGAGGGAAGTTCCAACTTGTAGGCGACCATCCCATTCCTTTCGATAATTTGATACGGCCCGAAGTACTTGGGAGACAACTTTACATACCTCTGTTGTCGTATAGAAATTTGTCGATAAGGTCTGAGCTTCAATAAGACCCAATCTCCTACCTAAAATTCCACATCCCTTCTCTTCTCGTCAGCATATTCTCCATCTTGTCTTGAGCCACTCGCAAATGCTCTTTGAGAATCCGTAAAACCTCATCCATATCCCTCAACTGCTGATCTCAAGTAGCATTCGAAGTACAACTATCACCATAATAAATCAAGGGTGGAGGTAGTTGTCCATATACAATCTGAAAGGGGGTCATTTCGGTCGACGCATTATACATGGTATTATACCAGTATTCGACCCAATGCAGCCAATTAATCCATTCCTTTGGTCGTTCTCCACAAAAGCAACGAAATACATCTCTACACTGCGATTGACTACCTCAGTCTGGCTAATTGGGGATGATAAGTTGTACTCAAATGGAGTTTGGTACCCGAGAGTCGGAAAAGTTCCTGCCAAAAATGACTCACAAACACCTTGTCTTGATCAGAAACAATGGATTTCGGAATCCCATGTAGCTTAACTACTTCCCTACAAAATACATTAGCTACGACTTCAGCAGTCAAGGGATGTTTTAAGGCCAGAAAATGACCATACTTACTCAATCTGTCGACCACCACGAGGATTACATCATGACCCTTGGCCTTAGGTAACCCCTCTATAAAATCCATTGAGATATCAGCCCAGACAACATCAGGAATTGTTAGTGGCATCAATAAACCTGCTGGAGACAAAGCTAGAGTCTTGTTCCTTTGACAGACCATACATTCCTCCACGTATTTTTTAACATCCCTTTTCATTCCCTCCCAATACAACTCTCCTAATAATCGTTCATAAGTCCTCAAAAAACCAGAATGTCCACCAAATACAGAATCATGATACGTGTGTAAAAGAGTCTTCCAAGACAAGGAAACTCCATGGTTCTCAAGATATGAAGTAGCCAAGCTGAAAGCCTCTCTTTGGTGCTCCCTCTCAAGCTCCTTCGCAGCATTCTCTAGTCAGGAAATTAGTCTAAATTGGCATTCATTTCTTTCTCCGGCATTCTGAAGATCAAACTTCTTAGAAATTTTAGTTCTCATTGCTGTGTTTTTTCTTTTTCTCCCTTATTTTTCCAGCCGGTTTTTTCTTTCTCGCTTTTAGAATTGTATCCCTTTGTATTGCTTTAATTTAGAGGACTTTCTAGTGTTCGGATGTGATGATGGGTGCTAAGGGGGTGTCAACCTAGTTGAGATGCCCGGGTGCACCTGCTGATCCTTTTGATTTCCTTGTAATTTAAGCATTAGTCTCACTTCATTTTCTTAATGAATAAAGAGACTTGTTTCCTTTTCAAAAAAAAAAGTGGATGTATTGGATAGAACTAACCTCCCTCTGTATTTTTGCACTCCCTGATGTAAAGAGAAATCCTAACTCCCCCTTCTTTCTGTAGTACTTTGGCTTTGATACTCTGTAATCTGTCATCTTGTTCCACCTCCCTTTGGATGACTGCTATGTCTATCAATGTAGGGGCAGTTAAGTTTGCGAGATGGACATTGGATTCTACCCGTGACAACGCATCTGCTGCTCCATTTTCTTGTTCCAACCAGTAAATCATTTCAAAATCATACCTAAGCAACTTTGCAACCCACTTCTGATGCTGTGGTTGTATGGTTCTCTGTTCCAATAGAAATTTCAATGCCTTTTGATTTGTTGTTATCAGGAGATTGTAACATTCAAAATTAGATTCCTATCAGAATCTTAAAGATGATGAGATCTCCAAATGGACTCCTCTCACTAGCATCATCCCTAGTATTGAACTCACTAAGAGGGTTGACAAATGGCTTTGGAAGCTTGAAACAAATGGCCTCTTCTCCATATAATCCCTCTATCTCTCAACTCACTTTTGGGAACCATTTCTTCATTCAGAAAGTCATACAACCAAACATGGAAGTTCCCTCGTCCTAAAAGGATTAAATTCCTTCTTTGGGAAATTTCACACTCTTGCCTTGACATGGTGGACAGGCTTGAAAAGATGTCCTTGGCTCTACATTTCTCCATCATTGTGCTGCCTTTGCAAGAACACTGCAGAATCACAAGATTGTTTTTTTTTTTTTTTCCCGTTGTCCTTTTGTTCCCAAGATTTGGACTGCCCTATTTTCCGCTTTTGGTTGGTATGTTGCTCCCCCCCACCCCCCTCTTTGGCCTCTCTTGATTCAACATGTTGCTCACAAATAACCCTTTCAAAGCTACCACAAGGCTCAATTATGGTCAAGCATGATAAGGGTTTATTTTAGGAAAGATATGGGAGGAGAGAAACAACATAATTTTTTAAGAATATCTTGAGTTAGCTGTTTTCCATGCTCTTTTTTGGTGTAAAATTTACAACCCATACAAGTGCAAATTTAAATTCCTTGTTGCAAATTGGAGAAATCTTTTGTAGTACCTTGTAAATGGGATCCTTTTGTATTTCTTTGGATATTTCATTCAATCAATGAAATTGTTTCTTACCAAAAATAATAATAATCAGGCTCCCACTGCAGTACTGACTTAGAAGGAGGCAGGCTCTGGGGTGGTGGAAAGCCAAAACAAATTCAGAGTTTATCTAAAACAAGAAACACGACTTTTATTGAATTAATGAAAAGAGACTATGGATATCCTTGACTGACACATGGCTAAACGAAGTTCAGATCACGTTCTAATCATGTCTATTGGAAGTGGGCATAATGCAGGTCTTGCACTACCAAGTACTAAGTCCGATCAAGGTCTGATTCTTCTTGCAAAAAATTGGGCAATGATGATAAATGACATAGTATGGTTGCAAGTTTCAACATCATCTATCTACTTTTAGTACCAAAAAACATCAACACAAACAACATAACTAAACAAAATTTTCCTTAATCACAAAGGATAATATGCTAGGAAATATCTATCAAATTCTAAATATAACTGAGTCCTGAGAAAATAACACATAAAATTGAGTGGCAATATTACTATTTTTGAGGAGATAAGCTAAAAAAGGAAAGCTCCCGACTGATGCAATCACGGCCACACTTTCTTGAGGAAAGGAAAAGAATTTTCTTTTGGAACAAAAGGAAAGAAATAGAATTGTTAAGATAGATCAGAAGCCAAGGCTTCAATTTAGCTGAACAATCTAACAGATAACAGAATATTCTCCTGATCTCAGTTGTTGGAGACCGGAAATAAATATTGTAACATTGTCTTCTTTTAGTAGGATTGCTTGCAACTTGTCCTTGTACATATCATAATCAAAATCAATTTCTTAAGAAAAGGTAATCCATCCAAATAGTTAAGAAGGCCACACACCAAATTCGACAGGATATTGTCCTTATCAATGTAGTAAGCAGCATAACTGAGAAATGAAAAAGTACAGAGGGATCCATGGAAACATACAGTTAAAAATCCACTGAAGCTATATTGCATTGTTGGTATATTAGTTACACCCAGTTCCAAGTCATTGAGATACGGACCATTCATGTCCATGATGGATCTAACATTAGGAAATCCTGAGAAAGCCCAAGTATGATTCAGACGAATGCTATAATCAAATAACTTTGGACCTTGCTCATGGAATACCACGGCTCCTTTAATTTTGGGATTTGAACAGTTCATGTTCCTGAATAAAGAATGAAATGATTTGATTATTGTAAACGCTAATATAACAATCATATGTCACCAAGTATGCAGCCCTTAAAAGGCAGTTTTATATAGATATTAACGGGAATTTCATTTCCATCATCATTTTAGCTTGACATTGAAAAATGCTTATTACAGACTTATGCATGGGAAATATCTCCAACAAGGGAACACATTTTAAGTAAAGACCTTAGTACAAATAAAGTCCAAGCTGAACCAAACATAAATAATATTCTAGGAAAAAGAAGTTCTATTTTTTATAAACAAGACAAGTTCAATCATGACTGTTTGGAAGAAGCTGTTACTCAAGCTTTATTACCGGAATTGCAAAAAAAACTCTCTAAAGCCAGTTCACCCTTCACTGGAGGTCAACTATATTCCCAAGTCTGGGATATGCAACAGTTGAGCTCTATTAGTTCTCCTAAACAAGATGTCTTGAATGATGACTCGATGGCAAGTGTTAGTAGTGAAGAGCTTGATTTTAATTTGATGGGAAAAAAAAGGTTGAGAAAAGTCTAACTGGGAATTATGGGGAAGAGCTTAATGGTTTGTTGAGCTGCAGCCGTAAGGGAGTCTAGAAACGCAGCTCAAGCAAGGTTCACTCCACTTTCTTCATCTCAAATCCCTTCCAAATTTCTTCTCTGATTGAATTCTGCAGTTTACAACTCTGTAAAGTCTCCAATCACCATTCTCCTTTGGTTAGGTGTAAAGTCTCCAAATTTCATGGTCCTTTGCGGAGGGTTGTGGAAAGGCAAATGGTCTCCTCGATATGTAGATTGAATGTTACTGGAATTGTTGGAGTATTTGTTTCGGCTGCAATATTAATTAAGGCTGTTGGGTTTCTGTCTCTTTTCAAGGAACTCTTTCAACACCATTTTTTTTTTTTTTTTTTTTGGGTGGAAGAATTCTCTATTTTCAAGGCATTCCAAGAAGTTCTTTCGGCTGCATTAACTAATTGGAGTTTTTCTCTCCTGCATTTCGACAACATCTATTGAAGTTTTGTTTTCAAGAATGGATAGCTCATCTATATGAAGAATTGGACTGAATTCAAAAGGAGAAGCTTCCGTGCGTAATAAAGTACCCCAAGTGGAAGATTGAAAATTTTCAGCAACTCTTGTCAAAGCTTTCTGACCTCTACTTTAAATTCTATGGGCAACTCAATGTTATTTCTCTTACTTAATAGGAGTGGCCTTTTCTCAAAGCTGTCAAAGTTGGTGGATGGTCTCTCACTTCTCCAAGTTCCTTTGGTCTACTGTCTCCTATTTTGGCCTCATCACATGGTTGTTGGTTTTCTTAGTTTCAGATTTAGTGAACCAAACATAAATAATAAGAAAAAGGAAAACCAAGACAAAAAGACTTGCTGAAAGAATGAAATGATTTGGGCTGGTGTTTCTGTTTCAAACTTTTGGAATTTCTGCCTAAATGCCCAATCAGATCGATGATTGGCTTTCTTTGTTTTTCTTTTCCTTTCATAAAAACAACTTTCATCATGAATCGATGATGGGCTTTCTGAAGTGTTTTATGGTTGGAGTTTTTTTTTTTTTTTTTGAACCAGAAATAATCCACTTTATTAAGATAATGAAAGATGTTACAAGTGACAAGGAAACAAACAAAAAGTGCACTACAAACAAGCACTCTAAAAAGTACAAGATGGATCAGCAAATGCACTAGGACATCTCAACTAGGTTGACACCTCCTTAGCATTCTCATCATCTCCAAGAAAAACTAGAATCCAAAACTAAGAACAAAATGAAGGGGACCTTGCAAAAGACAAGGCATACAGCCCAATGGTTATCTGAAAGTTAAACTGAGAATAATAACCACTACTATGCTGTTACAAAATCAAGAGAGCGGGAAAATAAAGGCTTTCCAATTGAGGTTGATGTCTTGTAAAGAGAAGTCTTGAAAAGCTTTGGACAGCGAGCACCAGGAGGAGGCATTGATGTGGGCGATATCGAACTTAGCCGAACTAGAAGAGGCTTTATCTTGAAATACTCTTTGATTTCTTTCAAACCACATTTCTGATAATAAAGCTTTAACTGCGTTGGTCCAAAGTAGTTTAGGCTTCTTCTTCAGACGTGGCCCGATTAAGAGTTGAAGCACATTAGCCTTAAAGTCATTATAAGAACCCAACTGACATTAAAGCATTTGAAAAGGGATGTCCAACAAAATTCTGCAAAAACACACTGAAAGAACAAATGCAAGAGAGATTCTGAGTTTACCCAACAAAGAGTGTAACCCTGTGGAGAAATATAGTGTGTAGGTAACTTCCTTTGGAGGATGTCTGCACTATTAAGAGAGCCATTCAACATGATCCAAATCAGAATATTTACCCTTCTAGGGCTCTTAGACTTCCATAATGCTGATTCTAGTGACTGACCAATTGGAGAGGAGAAAGATAGATGCTTTACAAGAGACTTGACTGAGGAAACCCCATTTGGTTCTAAAGACCACCGTCTTTTATCTAAAATTGAATTAAGTTTACAGTGATTGAGTTTTCCAGACAAAATCTGGAAGTTTTCTGCCTCTTCATCCTTTAACAGTCTTCTAAAGTGAAAAGTCCAAGATGTTGAAATCTCATCCCAATAATCTTGTAATAAACCTTCGGGTTTGGTGGAGATAGCGAAAAGATTAGGGAATGAGATTTTTAGAGGAACCAAATCCAACCAAGGATCTCTCCAAAAGCTTATTCTTTCACCATTACCAACCTTAAAGGCTGCCAAGGAATCCACTTTTAATCAAAATCTTGAAATATTAATCCATGGGCTTCTAAGGCTGCTGGAAAATTTACCATTGGTATGCCAACCAAACTTACTTCTTCCATGAATGCTTATAATAACTTTTCTCCAAAGTGAGTTGACCTCAAAGAAAAACCTCCACCCCCATTTTGCTAAAAGGCCCTGATTTTTGAGTTTCAAGCCCCCAATGCCGAGTCCACCATCTTCTTGGGACCGTGAAGCTATGCTCCATTTAACCAGATGATTTATTTTGCTTCCGGAATGTCCTTCCCAAAAAAATTCCTCAATGTTCTTTCTAGAGATTGAATCACCTTTTCTGGCATCTGAAAAAGTGACATATAGTAATTTGGTATATGAGAAAGAACTGACTTACAAAGGGTGGCACGACCTCCTCTTGAGAGGTTGTATCTCTTCTATTTGTCCAGTTTGCTTTGTACTTTGTCGATCATTGGTTGCCAAAAAGCTAGTTGTTTAAGATATCCCCCTAGAGGAAGGCCGAGGTACATAAATGGGAGATGGACAGCCTTGCAATTTAAGAGGGCTACTTCTGATTGTAACTTGAGATGGTCTATATTGATGCCACATAAAGCTGATTTTTCCTAATTTACCTTCAGCCCCAAACACCACTCAAATAATTCAAGTATTTTCTTTAGGTTGTTGAGTTTGCCTTTTTCTTGAAACTGGGCTGACTAGTAGGAATAAGAAAGGAGAAAGAGGGTCACCTTGCCTTAATCCTCTTGAAGCTTGAATTCTGCCACGAGGTCTTCTATTTATGAAGATTGAGAATTTTGTATTAGAAATACAGCCCATCATCCACATAATCCATCTTGAGTCAAAGTTCTTCTCAACCAGAATTTTTTCAAGAAACTCCCAATCCACCCTATCGAAGGCCTTTTCTAAATCAATTTTTAGAATCCATCCTTTTTTCCCTTGGAACGGTAGTCTTCAACCACTTCATTTGCAATAAGAATGGGGTCTAAAATTTGTCTTCCTTCGATAAAAGCACTTTGAGAAGCCTCTATTATACTTGGCATTACTTTTTTCAGTCTTTCCGCTAACACTTTAGCTACTAATTTGTAAGACAAAGTTGTTAGGCTTATTGGCCTGAAATCACATACCCGAGTAGCATCCTTTTTCTTCTGAATAAGGCTGATGAAGTTTTATTTTATGCATGAATTTAACTTTCCATTATTGTAGAAGTCTTCAAAAAGTTCTAGGTATTTATCCTTGAAGAAATCCCAAAATTTGAGAAGGAATTCAGCTGTAAAACCATCCAGACCAGGGTCCTTGTTTTTACCTAATAGATTTAAGGCAGATTTGATCTCTACTAAAGAGAACCTTGTTGTCAACTTTGCATTATCGGCAGTGGAAACTTTGGACCATTTCAGGTTGAGAGGCACTGTTCTTTGGCCTGGAAATTTGGTATATAAAGTGGAGTAGAAATCTAAGATGAGGTCTTCAATCTCTTTGAAAGAATTGATTGGTACTCCTTGATCATTGATGAGCTCAGAAATCAAATTCCTTCTTTTTTTTGCATCCAGAAATCTATGAAAGAATTTTGTATTTTCATCCCCTAAACTTAACTAAGCTTGCTTTTTTGTCTTAGATTTCTTTCATCTATTCTATAATGGGGAAAAAGTTCAGCCGTCAACACATTTCTCAAACTCCTGTTTAAACCTGTTAAGCCATAAGCTTCTACTTGTTGATCAATTTCCTCTAATTTTCTTAATAGCATTTTCTCATTTGATTTTCTTGCTTTCTCAAATTCTACATGCCAAGCTTTAAGGGCTGTTTTTACTTTTCTTAACTTCATAGATATGACAAATCCAGCAATTGCTGAACATCCGCTGTTAACGTGTCTTTAACAATTTTACAACTTTCTACTATGGATAACTAGCTGTTATAAAATCTGAAAGGAGATGGCCCCCATTCAAAGGAACCAGCTTCAAGAAGGATTGGAAAGTGATCTGAACATGTTCTTGCCATTCTTACAACTCTAGTATTTGCAAAGATATCATCCCAAGTGTTTGATACCAGAAATCTATCAAGAAGTGAAGAAGAAGCTGGAGGACCATCTCTTGATCAAGTAAATTGGCCATTTCCAAGGGGGATTTCCAGTAATTTTGCTGAATCAATAAATTTATTAAACTTCTTCATCCCTTTTGTTAGTCTCCCGGTTGGATTTCTTTCTTGAATCTTTCTAGTGATGTTGAAATCTCCTCCAATGCACCAAGACTCACAACAATACCTTGAAAGTGAATATAATTCCGACCAAATGTGCTTTCTTTCTTTGTAATCCGTAGGACCATAAACATTTGTGACCCAAGCTGTCTTCTTGCATAATGAGATGCATTTAATTGATAAAGAGTAGCCTCCCTTAAGAATCTCTGTCACAGTGATCTTACTTTCATCCCACATGATTAACAAGCCTCCTAAATGACCTTGTGCTTCCACATATTCCCACCCTATATCTTTAGAACTCCAAATTTCTTTTATGAATCTGCTGTCAAAAGACTTTTTCTTGGTTTCTTGGATCATGACCAAGTCCGGATTTACTTTTCTGATATTTCTTCTTACTGCCAATCTTTTGGAAGCATCATTCAAACCTCTAGTATTCCATGAAATGATTTTCATATTGAGTTCTTATAATTAACCCAAAATCAATCCGCTATCCTCTACCAATTTAATCAGGTTACTTGGAATTTCTTCTTTTTTAATGGGCTTGATGCAAGAATTGATGAAACTAATTGTGCTGAAGTTTTCTTCAGGTTGGAACAAATAGTGCAAGTCTTGTTGCTGTTCATAATCAAGGTATTCTTCTTCCTGGAGGAGGTCATAGACTAAGCTGCCATTCTCCTCACTACTAATGCTGAGTAGGGAGTCTTCATCTGAGTCATAACCTTTGGAAAAATCCGTTGGAGGGTCGGATAAGCCTCTAATAAAGGCTACTTGTGAGTCTAGGACTTTGAAATCTTTGAAGGAGGGGTGAGATACTGACCTGGAAGAGGAGACGGAAGGTAATTGAACCTTGATGCAATAGCTTTCTAAAATGTCTGCATTCAACAAGGCAGTCCAGCCGTTTTGGAAAGAAGTTTTCTTTCTTATGAAGTGTTTTCGAAAAGGTTTTAGGATGGAAACCTTGCTTGTATTTTTTGGATTAATTCCAGGTAAGGTATGGGGAGAGGAAAGGCCACCTAAAGAATCTTTTTTCAATGATTCGTAGGTGTGAAAAGGAAAGGCAAAACTTGTCGATTGGCCTTCTGTATGGGCTGGAAGATCAACTGCCAGCTTGGAAACCAATAATTCCTCACACGGAGTGGCTGCATCCTTCAGATGGGTTTTTTGTTTGTCCATTAATAAAAATTCTCCTTGCTTTAATGAAATAGACTGTTGGACTTCCTCAAAGGATATATTTGAAATGGGGGTTGTTGGTATTTCGAGTGAGGAAATTAAAGGGGCCATTGGTAGTGTAGAAACCGTTGGACTTCCTTTGAAATGAGTTGGATTTACTACACCTTCTCTCTTCAATAAATGATACTCCTTCTCTCCTCTTAATGGCTCCACTTCTTTCTCTTTCTTGTTGTTCACACTAAACCGGTTAGGGATAGATCTGGATTGAACTTCACCAATGATAGCTTCCGATGGGCTGACTACTCCTCCATCTATCTGAAAAGTCACCGGATTCAACTTATCTATCTGAAAAGTCTCCTTTTCCGACTGTTTAACTTCCTTCATCACTGTTTGGGGCAAAATTCCCTTTGAAAACAGGGGATTTCTGGAAAAATTCAAATGATTGACTGCTACCATTGCTTACCCTCATTAGAATCACATAATCCTTCATCTATCAATACTTGATTAAATCTAGCCTTGTCTACCGGATTTGAGAGATTCTTTTTATTAAAAAACCTCTTGGCCTTCTTTGGAGGGTTTAAAAATTCAATATCACCAAAATGAAGGAAGATGCTTCCCCTGTTTTCATCTGGAATTTCTAGAGTTGCTGGTATAAATCCACATAAATTTTCCTTAACTTGAATTCTAGCTTCTGCCACATTTAACAGGTTTAAAGTTTCTATGGCAATTGCTTCTAATCCACCAAAATAAGCACCAATTGCTTCAAATATTTGCTTGCACCAAAATTCTAATGGTAGATTTTTAATTGAAATCCATCCTCCATAACCTTTAACTACCCTTGGCCGGCTGTGTAATTTAGTGTTCCACCTTTCAATCTTTAGGTGAAGATGTCCTATTCTTTGCCACACCCCTGGATGTTCAATCAAGTCTTCTAAATTCCCCTTTTCCAGCTTTAATAGGGCTGATTCTGCTAAAAGGGGATTGATGAGAATTTTAGACTTAGACCACTGTCTTAGTACCTCCGAAACTTCCTTCCAATCATTGAATTCACAAAAACGGCTGACTACCTACAGTTTGCTGAAGTCTTCTTTGAGGATATCCTGATGTTTTTGGACCCAAAAGATTGATTTGCTCTGTTTTTTTATGTTCTGAGGGTGCAGGGGACTCGGTTTTTCTAGAAAAACAAACTTAATCGATCTTCCCCTTACTATGTCAGCATAGGAGCTTGGGGCTGAGTGAGGGTTCTTTTCTATCTATTCAACTTCAGAGAGGGATAAAGCATCATTTAGCAAGGTAAGGAAGGAATACCAACCTGAATTAAGAGTTCTTGATGGAATGTGAATGAAAAATCGTCCTCCAACTATAGGCCACACTGCACATCTTAATACCAGTTTGAGTAGCTTCTGATTTTAGAAATCTTGGTTACGCCAAAAGCGTCTTGCCCGCTTTTGACAAAGAAGCTAGATGTTGGAAGTTTCGAAAGAGATGTTCTTCACAAACCAAAGTGGTTGTGATTTTGACAAGGAAATTTGCTTTTTGGCTTCCACATCTTCTATGATTACTGAACCAGCTTGGATGAGGGCACAGAAGTGGCTGTCCTTAATCTTACAGTTGATAACTTCGACAGCTAAGTTAGGCTTGGAGGAGAGGGTAAATGGACAGGCCATGAGAGATAGATTAGCCGAGGGTTGTAGGTGAGGGTTGAGGTTGGTGGGAATAGGCAAAGTTGGTCGGAGATGGGGGGACGGCGGGGAGTTAGGTCGGAAAAGGGTGCCGGAGATGGAGGGAGGGCGGGGAGTTAGGTCGGAATAGGGTGCCAGAGGGAGGAAATAGGAGAGGGGAGAGAGAAGAGAGGAGAGAGCATTTTTTTAATTTATGATGCTTCAGGTTTTCAAAGGGTTACCAGCTGTTTTTCGTTTTATGGTTGGAGTTTGAAACATAAAGCTAGAGTCCTTTGCGGCTATGCTATCCGGGCATTTCTTTGGGTGTGTTGGCTTGAAAGAAACAAAAGGTTTTTTTTTTTTTTTTGAAACGGAAACAAAAACTTTTTATTGATATAATGAAAAGAGACTAAGGTTATCTGAAGATAGTTTTCTGATTTTATTTCTATTTGCGGAAACTTTCAGCTTATTGCCTCAGGTGGGCTCGTAGTTATAATCAATTCTTTTGTAACTATCCAATTGCATTGATTCACAACCATTGGTTAAATTGTTTTTGTAATTAGATCCTTGAGAGAAGGTTCTCCCTTCCCCCTGCCCCAAGGAGTTGTTTGGAAGGTTGGAATGTAATTAGGATTATTAGAACTAGAGGGGTGTTGGAATGTGTAAGGAATCAAGGACGGAACGGAAATGTGATCGTGAAACGTGAAAACGGTAGGAAAGAGGGTTGGGTTAAAAACTGTCGGAACGGAATGAGTTTAATATTATAAATTAGGCCCAAAACATTCAATCCAAACATGAGTTTCAAATTACATTACAATCCGAACTTAGGAGCCCCAAACAGCCCCTAAGTCGTTTGTCCCCTATTTTTGTCTAGTGAATATATGTCTCTTAAAAAAAGGACTAAACCACAAAGCATTACCTCTAAAAGAAAATGTCATAACCACGAAGACATCACGAAGGAATTCCATAATCTCAAGTTGCCTGTGTCATCCTATCCATCAACCTCAACACCACCTCCCACTTAGTCAAATGAGTTCCTAAGATCCAACCTCAACACCACCTCCCACTTGGTCAAATGAGTTCTTAAGATCCGTCGAACCGTCATTTTTTATGATTATGAATAGAAATGGGGATCCTAAACAAAAATAATTGTTGTTCAAAAAATGAGCCGAGGACTACTAATCTCATTGGATAAAGTAAGAGAGGAGGGATTTTGATGTAATGCACCAATTGCTATCAAGCTTCCAAATTCTTTGACATAAGCTAACTAATCATGATTAAATAAAACATTCATTCTTGAATGAATTTACTAGATCTGTATCAGCAAGCTTTTGATATTACCCACATTGACAACCAACCTGCCTAAACCATTAAAACCTTTTAATTTAACCTATTCAAGCTCCACTAGACTTGAAGTCCAGTGAACCATGCTTAAAAAGTACCACTGTAACAGCTAAGGTTCTTCTCTAGACAACCTCTTCCTTGACTAAGCTACTGCGGTTGCTATGAGAATTTAAAGGGCCAGGAATTTTAATTTCTAATTTTGTTGGCATGGGTTCAATGGCTTGAAATTTTACTATTTTAGTGCATAACTTTAAGTAGAACTGTAAATTTGATTTAAAAGATGTCTCGTCTATAAAAGAAATCATAATTGCATCATTTTCCTTCTTGTGCTTTTCTTTTTTATATTGAAAACTTTAATCTCTTATCAAATATATATAAATATTTAAATACTTACTTAGCTAAATTGCAGTTTCCATATAGATCAGAACGAATGTAGGTTTCCAGCTCTTGTTCATCTTTGTAAACTCTAGTAACTACCTGCCAGCACAAGGTGGTATACATTTAGCATCTGGAAAATAAGCAATGATGGGCCCAGGTGGACTCATTGCCATATTGAACTGGCCCATCCTTAAAAATAAAATTTTGATTTTCCCGCCAATAACAAACAGAGCACTTTCACCAGCAGCTAAAAGAAAACAGATGCTTCCACCAGGTTGGAAATTCCACTTCAAAACTATCAACCTCCTTTTTGTACAGAAACAAACATTCTACTGATAAAATGAAAAAATTACAAAGAAGTATCAACAACAAATATAAGAAAAAGCAGCAAAGAACGAGGAATGGGACAGAAAACCACAAACCCAAATTATGGGATATAAGGAACCAAGCAAACCAAAAACCTTAGGCTAGAGCTACGAACAGCCAATAAGCCTGGCAGGGTAATACTGGCCAACGTAAACAAACATTTGACAATCTAAAGATGACTAAGCAAAAGATAAACACTGAACTGTAACATATACTCCAAGGAAAACAAAAACTACGCTCTATTTCTAAAAAATAAGAATACACAGTTAATGAGATAATTTCTAGAAACAGTCCTCATAAAAATAACGGGAAAGCAGAAAATAACATAGTGTAACAGAGTGAGGCATCCGATAATTTCATTGCAAGACTTAGTCAAAGAGCTTGAATTGCCAATATCACCGTCGATGGCCATATGGGCACTCAATTTAAGCAGAGTACAACTTACCACCCACCAATGGGCAAACTAAAGTCTCTATTTGGGGAATTGAAAGTTACTTATGTTGCTGACAATGTCTACCATGAAATAGTGGGTAAAATGGCTTCCTTCAGCCAAGTTTAACTACAATATTTCCTATCATACTTCCACTAGCTTCAGCTCCTTCAAAGATCACTATGGAGAAAAGCATTTTTAATGGCAAGCTAATGCAAAGGCTAACCTTGAGAAGTTGTCATGAAAATGAATAACTTAACTGAAATTAATTTAGAAACCGGAGAACACATATCAGAATAAACAATTTTATACATCTATGCATAGCCTTTTGCAGTAAGGCGCACTTTTAGTCCAGAAATTGATCCATCAGGGTTGAGCTCTCTTAGCTGTCTCATTTATCTACTAGTAACCCCTCCACCGAAATGTCATTTACAAAATGCTTTGGAAGCTTCACTGCCGAAAAAGGATTAAATTCATATCGTGGGGTATCAATCACTCTTTGCCTTAATACCATGGATTGGCTGCTAGCTAGATGACCCTCCAAAGACAACCTAGATTCATCTACTTCTAATCCTCTTTTTTAGTGTAAAAATATACAACCCCTTAAAAATCTGTTAAGCCTCCAATCATACACACCTATTAGAGGAAGGGTAGAAGAGGAATTACACCAAAGATTGTGGAAGGAGGAAATAACCGTGAGGAAAGAGGTGATACAAGGGGGACCACTAAGCTGGGCTATCAACATAAAGGAGGGAGGCTGGGGGGAGACATGGATCATTTTGGGAAAAGCTATAACAGCTTTTGTAGGAGAGATTTCTAGCCCTCTCGAATTGGCTAGTTTAGGATTCTCTTGCTCTTATTATTGTCCTTCTTTTCTTCCATTTTTTGCGCTCTTTGTTTCAGTGTAAGCTTTTGATTATTCTCTAATATTAATACACTTTGTGGCAGAGATTGTTGCTCTGTATTGCTGGTTATTTCTGTGGTTGTTGTGTTGTTGGGTTTTACTGGGCACGAGGGTAGATACCTGACAAATTGGTATCAAAACCGTTAAAATCTTAGGACGAACAAGGCAAATGGCACAGAAGCAGATCGAGGAACAGGTAGAACATACCGAGAAGGAGATTGCAGGAATGAAGGACCTGATCGTGGGCCTTTGCAAGAATGTGGAAAAGCTATCGAAAGATGTTAGAGAGAGTAGTTCGACCAAGAAGAACAAAGAATCAAGCATGACGGGCGGATCTCGAATCAAGTTGAAAGGAAAAATGGAAGAAGTGGAATCAACTCAGAATCAAGGGATCGGAGGTGCGGACAAGAGTAAATACAAACGTCTGGAGATGCCGATTTTTAATGGAGAGAATTCGAAATCATGGGTTTACAGAGCTAATATTGGAATGTTGAAAACTAAGGGAACAAAAACGGGAGCGACCAGGCAAGTAACCATTCCCGTCAAGGGAAATGCCGTGAAGAAAGACCCTCCGGTGAAACGACTGTCCGATAGTGAGTATAGGGAATGATTGGAGAAGGGGCTATGCTTTCATTGTAATGAAAAGTACTAGGTCGGCCATCATTGCAAGGTTAGGGAGAATCAGGAGATAATGTTATTTATTACGAATGAGGACGACCTAGGGAACGAATCTGGGGGCGAAAAAGCCAAAGAAGGACCTAAATTGAATTCAGTTGAAGTAATTGAAAACGTGGAGGTCTCGTTACGATCGATGATGGGATTCTCAAAGCGGAGGACGATGAAACTGAAGGGGGTCATGGGAGAAAAAGAAGTGATCGTCTTAATCGATTGTGGGACAACTCATAACTTCACTCACCAAAAATTAGTCGATGAGATGAAGCTGGCCATAACACTCATAGGGAAGTATGGGGTAGTGATAGGAAATGATGACACAATACGAGGTAAGGAGGTCTGTAAATCAGTCATACTAAAACTTCAAGGATTGGTTATCACAGCTGATTTCCTTCCGATAGACCTGGGAAAGATGGATGTGGTGTAGGGAATGCAGTGGCTCTGTACCACGGGATTTATGGGGGTTCACTAGCCATCGTTGACAATGAGTTTTACTGAGGAAAACCGAATCGTGACCTTGAGAGAAGACCCTTCTCTGACCCATTCAGAAATATCGTCGAAGGCTTTAGCTACAGTTTGGGATAAAAAAGATCAAGGAATCTTGATTGAGTTCCAGAATGCAGAGATAACAGATAATCGAGAAGTGATTGAAGAAGACAGGGATCGTGAGGAAGAGACGCTGCCAGTGATGATTCAATCTTTACTTGAGGAAAGCAAAGATATATTCGGAAACAGATCTTCCACCAAAGAGGGAGATCGATCATCAGATCATCACACAGAAAGGACAGCTCCCAATTAACGTAAGACCTTATAAATACGGGCACCACCAGAAGGAGGAGATCAAGAAACTCGTAGATGAAATGCTAAACGCGAGAATTATAAGGCCAAGTCGCAGACCCTACTCGAGCTCGGTTTTATTAGTAAAGAAGAAAGTCAGATTCCAAAATCAATAGTGACAGATCGAGATAAGATTTTCCTTAGCCATTTTTGGAAGAACTATTTTCCATGATGGGGACGGTATTGAAGAGGAGCACAACATTTCATCCTCAAATGGATGGCCAGACTAAAAGAGTGAACCGATGTTTAAAGACTTATTTGAGGTGTTTTTGTAATGAGCAACCATCGAAATGGAGTAAGTGGATTCCTTGGGCTGAACTTTGGTACAACACCACCTTCCATTTTTCAATTAAATCCACTCCATATCAGGCAGTGTTTAGGGGAAAACCCCCACCATTAGTATCATACAGGGAGAAGAAAACTTCAAATGATTTGGTGCAGCAATAACGAATGGCAAGGGATACGGCTTTGAATGCCTTGAAAGAACACTTGATGGTGGCAAGGAACCGAATGAAGAAGCAAGCTGATTTGAATAGGAGAAAATTACAATTTGAAGTGGGAGATTAAGTGTTTTTGAAACTCCGACCCTGTCAGCAACACTCATTAGCAAGGAAAGGATGTGAAAAATTAGCCCCAAAATTCTATGGTCCTTACCGTGTGTTGGAGCAAATTGAATAGGTGGCATACAAGCTAGAATTACCACCAGAGGCAAATATGCACAATGTGTTCCATATATCTCAGTTAAAGAAGAAATTGGGTGAGCAGATCAAAGTGCAAAAATATCCTCCAGCATTAAGTGAAGAGTGGGAGCAGTAGGTAGTTCCTGAATTCATTCTGGGAATACGTTGGAACAGGGAATTGACTGCAAATGAATTGTTAGTGAAATGGAAAGGATTGTCGGAGAGTGAAGCAACAAGGAACAGTTTCCTCAACTCCACCTTAGGGAAAAGGTGAATTTCGAGGAGGGCGTATTGTTAAGCCTCCAATCATACACACCTATAAGAGGAAGGGTAGAAGAGGAATTACACCAAAGATTGTGGGAGGAGGAAATAACTGTGAGGAAAGAGGTGATACAAGGGGGGACCACTGGTCTATGAACAGCAAGGAGGGAGGTTGGGGGGAGGCATGGATCATTTTGGGAAAAGCTACAACAACTTTTGAAGGAGAGATTTCTAGCCCTCTCGAATTGGCTAGTTCAGGATTCTCTTACTCTTATTATTGTCCTTTTTTTTCCATTTTTTGTGCTCTTTGTTTCAGTGTAAGCTTTTGATTATTCTCTTATATTAATAGACTTTGTAGCAGAGATTGTTGCTCTGTATTGTTGGTTATTTCTATGGTTGTTGTGTTGGGTTTTAATGAGCACAGGGGTAGATACCTAACAAAATCAAAGCTTAAATTATCTTGTCGCAAATTGGAACCAACTATTCTACTCCCTTTCATAGGGCTCTTTTGTATATACATTTGACTATTTCATTCATGATTTATGAATGAAATTGTTTTTATCCCAAAAAAAAAAATGTCAGCTACTCAAACCAAGGTATCACACCAATCCATTTTACAACCTATATTTTCTAAGATAATGATTCCTTTCCGGAAAGAATTTGAGAAAGGGGGTTGACCTGTTATGGGCAATGATCTTTCTAATACATGGAGATTTTTACATTGATATGTTGAAATTTTCAATACAAAAATTACATTCCCCCATTATGAATGGACAAAATGCAACCTCAATTGGAATTAATTACAAAATAAATAAGGAAAGGAACGCTAAGAAAAACATTCAAAACTCCCAAATGGTGGGGGGTGATTAAGAAGACTGTAATGAAGAAAACATTGTAGCATGCCACAAGGGAATAGAGGTTGTTAGTCAACAAATAAACTTTTAGATCTGATTCAAACTACCAAGAAAACAAGATCAATTAGTTTGTTATCTTTCACTTGGAAAATGAAAGAGTGAATCGCGTAACTTTAATTGTGTTTCAGAAAGGGTCTATGATATATATGTTTCACGACAATATTTGGTGTATTCCTTTAACTATATATTGAGGACACAGCCATAAAAATATTTACTTGATGGTCAAACAAAAAACAAAAAACCACCAGGATGCAGCTTGAGTCCTACTCCAATTCATCTTTATATGAATTGAATTAGATTACAAGGTAGGCACAGACATGTACCTTTAAAAGAGGAAATTTTATTGACATCAAATGTAGCATGGTCTTTGTCTCGACTGTATCTGGTGCAAAAGCCAAATATTCTCCATGTTTCTTCAGTGACTCCAGAACTTCTTGGAAACTCGGGGATATACCTTTGCCAACTTCTACAAACATTCCTTTCTCTATATGCCTGACACCAAAAGGAATATATATATATACATATACATATACATACATATACAAATTAGAGCAATATTTGGATGCATCTTCTTTATTTATCCCACTCCATCACACACACGAAAAAAAGAATTAAAATATTTCAAAAGAAAAAGCAATTATAATTTGTGGCCAATTTGACGGGATGCACAAAGAAAGGTGCAACGATGCACTAAGTATTTTTCTAAAAATTATCACCTTAAGAGGATTACATTATAAGAGAGCATCCTCAAAACTACCAAAGCTATGCAGAAAGACCTTGACATCTACGATTATTTACACACTGAGGATAGCCGTTAAAATATTTTGAAAGAGAAGCATGAAATCCAGCAAAAAGAAATAAATAATAATTTTAAAAACTAAAAAAATAAAAATAAAAAACACGATCCATGAGCATATACTACGATACAAAACTCAAGCGAACAAAACAAATACAATAAATTAACGGACCACTCATAAGTCATAAGCCAAAGAGAAGCAGTTTTTTGGAACTCACGGTTGCGGAGGATGGACTGTGTTATCAACTTGCGTCCTTACAGCTATGAGTAACAACATCACCACAGTCGGAAGTAAAATCTGCCAGAAACAGAAACAACATATTAGTCATTCAATCGTCCATTCCAGAACGGAAACAGAAACAGAACGATCGATAACAGTACAGAAGACCAAGAGAACTTCCACCGCGTAGAGAAGAATGACAGTAAGTCACAGTTCTACTAATATCGCATATCCTTGTACACTCAATAACAACAACAAACAACAAATTCCCCAGGAATTTGACAATACAGCGCTTGATACATGAATGAGAACCACGGTAAACAAGAAAACCCTATAAAGCGACGGCGAAAGTAAAAAGATGAATAGAGAGGATAACCTCTGCGGAAGTGATGAACGGGTGGCGAATTTTGAGAAGCCAGTTCTTGCGGAGCATAACCTGGAGCTGCCTCCATGCAAGTCCCATCTCCGGTGGATCAAAGGGCGGCCCGAGGTTCTCAGAGAAGACGAAAAGGCAGAATCAGAGACATACGGAGGGAGAAAACAGAGAAAGAGAAGAGGAGAAGAAGAGAAGAAGAAAAATGAAGGCAGTTGGCGCTGGCAAGGAAGCCTCTTGGGGAGTCAACATGTTTACAATTTTTCTTTGAATTCTTTTTCTTTATTTCGGAAAATGTAATTTGCTCGAAATAGAATAGGAAAATGTCATTATTAAGTGGAATCTACACTAAATAGCCTTTTGTGACCATCAAGGGACAGAAATAGACCATGAATGACATTCATATAACTTTTTCGGAAAATATCAATTTAAAAAAGGCTTGAGAGTTAAAATCATTTGAATCTAAAATGATTAAAATCACTTCAATCGTTTTTAAAATTATTATGAAATATGTTTTAAATTATTCAAGATTGATTTTAATGATATGAAGATTGCATTTAAAATTATAAAATTAAATTTGAATGATTAAAAACATGTTTCGAAATGATTCTGAACATGAGAAAAGCGATTTTAACGTAAAACTACTCCTAAACATAAAACTATATATATATATCATTTAACTTTTAACTTTCATGTATGTATCAATTTATTTTTATTACATTTTGTTTGGATGAATATCGAGACTAATTTTCATGAGTGAATCAATTTGGACTCTCGGTTAAAAGTTTCTTTTAAAATTCTACGTGCATCAATTGTATTCGTCTTTGTTAATCCAACATTTAAAAAGTATGCACGTGTAAGAATTGATGCATTCACGGTTTTCAAAAATAATCCTAGGGTCTAATTTGATTCACTTCGACCATTTAGAACTTTAGTTGAAACAATTATAAGTCTCACATTATATCTTTTTACGAGATTTGAATGAGGGTGTAAATTAATACACTTATTTGAATTGCTAACCTTGTAGTCATTGTATATATTTAAACTAGTTGAATCGTACTAAAGTTGACAACTTCTCTATCTCTAGTGTTTGTAACAATACTAATCAATTACAGAGAAATTAAGGGGGCGTTTGAGGCCATGACTATCCTAAGACTATAATAACCACTTCTTGCTACAGTAAATACTATTTTATAGTCCCCAATTAGTTATAGTCAACACTATTTCAAAAATTTCATCTGCTACAATTTCTACTACTTTACATTCATCATTTTTTTATTTTTTACTACAGTACTTACTATTTCATTCTTAAACTAGAATAGTTTACACTTTAAACACATACTATTATAACTCAAACTAAAATAATCTACACTTCAAACACAGACTATCATAATCCAACTATAATAACCTAACACTAAATAATCAAATTTCTTGGCCCAAACATCCCCTAAATAATCTAAGGGTTAGTAATTCATGAATACTACTGTTGGACTAGTTGGTGATAACATCAAAAGCCTTCCATTTGAGTTATTTACAAGGATAAAAAGTCATTGCCACAAGAAAATATAATCCGAGTCAAAAAGGAAGAAGCAAAATTATAAGCAAGCACATTATACTTATCTTGCAAAAAGTAAAAAGTAAAAAGTAGAAGTGAAGAAATCAATATGTGAAGAAATGAGAAGAAAAATGAAAAATAAAAGAAAAAGAATCGAAATCATCAGTAAGAAAAAGTAAATATGTGAAGACATTCCAAATTGTTGGGCTCATTTGTCACTTCACTTTAGAGAAAACACATCTAAAAAAAATTGATAATATAGAACTTGAATATATTTGGATAAGGTTTGAATAGTTAAATTCTTGATTGTTAACAATTTGTTTTTGTTTTGGATTTTGGGTTTTCAATTTTAAAAAACAGTAAATAAAAAAAACCATGTTTGGTAATTGTTTTTTTTTTTTATCTATTTTTTTAAAAAAATTGAAACAAAACTTATGTTTGATAAATATGTGTGCGTTTCTTTAAAAGAAAAATCAAATTAAGTTATGATGATCACTAAAATTGATATTTTTTATAAAAATAAAATCGAATTATTTTATATTTTCCATCTAATATATATAGTTACATAATTATACCTTAGTTTTTTATTTTTTTAAAAAATCATTTTGATAAAAACAAATAACAAAAATAAATATATCAACAAAATAAAAGAAAGTAGTTTCGCAAAAGAAAAAAAAAAGGAGAATATGAAAATAATTCATGAAAACAATTAATACTAATTTTATTTATATTTTTTAACCATTTTAACTTTGAGTTTTAAAATGGATTCAAGATAACTTTCAAATATTCATGTTAAAATGAAAAATGAGGTTTAAAATGAGAAACTATTTGGAATATTATTCTTTATTCAAAATTATACAAAAAAGTGAAAAACCTCATTAAAATAGAAAATAAACAAAAGTAAAATATATGGTTGGATCTGAGATTCAAAGTCAAGACATCCGAATTGACAAACTTTATTACTCCGACCTCATTTGATAACCATTTTGTTTTTTAAATAAAGTTTATTTCATCCAAAATTTTTATAATAATTAACATCCTACAAACACCCGTTTGAAAACATTTAATTTTATTATCCAATTTATTTTATAAAAAAAATGGTCTTGAGGTGAAAAAAATATTAATTTTCTTACAAAATATTTATTTAAAAACATTGTTAATGAAATTGAATAAAATAGTTATTTAAATAGTTCATAGATAGAGGTGTTCCCTCATAGTTAACTTAAATACCTCAACATAGAAAGAACTATCGCTTATAATCAATTTTATTTAAAAATCCTTGTCAAACTTTGTTTTACTCTATAAATACAATTTAGAAAACGAACATTTAACTAACATCTAGATGTCACAAATTAATTTGAAAATTGTGTCACTAAATCTTGCTTTAACTTTTAAAAGTAAAGTAGAGTTGCATTTTGTAAATAAGCATCCGTTGATTTATTATCATGTTATGTTTATCTAAAAAATTTGAGACATTTGACGACCTCAACTTTATCATAGAATCAACATGATATTTATAGAAAAATGTCTCATGTGGATTAAATCACATTTTAGAAATAAAATATGAATTAAATCCTTATGAGTAGTGTAAGCCCTTTAAAAAAAACTAAAATTCATTTTGTAAAGCAAGGTGAAAGCAATTTAAAATTTTATTTAGAAAATTAAAATTTGAATGAAATTGAAATTTATTTGAAAACTTTCAATTAAAACAAGTTAAGTATCATTTATGAAAAATTCAAATTTAAATTCAAATTGAGATTATTTTTCAAAACATCCAAATTGAAAGGTTCAAAATTCATTTAAATCAAATTAAAGGGTGGAACACTATATTGATATTGAAATCCATTTTTTAGAACTCCAACTTGAAATCAAACTAAAATGAAAGTTGGAAATATTGCTTTTTAAAAAAAAAAAAAAAAAAAAACTAACTAAAGAGAAATCAATTTAATACGAAAAATTGAAATTGGAATTTATTTCCAAATTTCAATTGGATCTTTACGTGAAAAATCTAATTAAAAACAAAATTGAGATTCTTTTTTTATCCCAATAAAGTCAAATCAAAATGTCATTTGTAATTAAATTTTTTTAATCAAATCCAAGTCAAGTTTTATTTAGAAATTTTGAATTAAAAACCAAATTAAAATTTATTTGCAAAATTCACTACTTTCTCAATGTCGGGACAAGTAGATAAATTGCTCCCTTAAGTGCTGATTCCAGGGCTTGAACAATGTGGCGCCACACCCTCTTCTGGCCTGCGAGGGGTTGATCATAGTTGGACTATGATTTATTGTTCATTAGAATGATCAATGATACTTAAGGAGTTAGATGTAACTATAGGGGTAAAATAGTAATTTTGGCACAACTGTACTTACGAGCAATTTGTGAAGGGTCATTGTACTATTGACTGGTTATATCCAATAGACACAGAAATATATCTATAGTGTGAAGAATGCAGCTGACGGTCTTTAGTGGAGTACCTATCGGTTAACGGATGGTGAATAATTTAATTAAAGAGTTTAATTAATTATCCATGTACTATTAAAGCTTCAATCTACAGGTCCATGTGGTCCCCTTGGTAGCTCAACGGGATTAAATGAGAATCAATTTTTGGATTAAATTTAAATTGTTCAAATTTATTGAAGGAATTAATTATATATTATATAATTAAGTTAAATTAATTATATATGATATAACTGTTATAATGTATTTGATACATTATAATATAAAGTTTATTTGATTGGATTCATATTATTAAATTTAATATAAATGTAATTTATATTAAATGTCATGAGTGAGAAAATAATCTACATGTTATATTGTACATGATACAATATTAAAACTATAGATTATATGTTGTATTTGATATAACATATTGGGGTTGTAGGGCGCTGAGATGATATAGAATGTCTAAAGTTCTAATGTTTAGGAGTTCTGATGTCTGGAGAGTTTTGATATCTGTATTTTGGGTGTAGAGTTGTGTTGTATGAGTTCATATGTCTGTGTTTGGGTGTGTAGAATTGTTTTGTCTGAGTTCATATGTCTGTGCTTGGGTGTGCAGAGTTTATATATCAGTGTTATCTAGTTCAGTATTTTGTACTCTAAAATAATTTACCTATATAAACACTATTTTTTTTAATCTTATAATTTAATTATTGTATCCATCCTATTTGGAATAAGATATTGATTGCATTTTTTTTATTCATTCCAATCTCAAGATATGGCATACAATTCAATTTTGTATTATTCATTCCAAACTTCTCGTTAAAGAAAGCCAAATGATTTTACAAAATAGTATTAATTTAGACCGAATATGAAATTCATTAAATTCATTTCACTGATAAAAAAATCTAGACCGGATATGAAATTCATTAAATTCATTCCCCTCAAAAGATTTTACATAATTTGATGGCCTTATATATGACCATTTTACAATTTCTTAAAAAAAATTATCATCATATCTAAGGGCCACATGCTACGGTTCATTTGTACATGTCACAAAAAATCAACAAATATATGATACCTATGCAATAAGGGACTAGGAAAAGTTACAAAAAAATAATAACAAAGCAACTTGCAAACACTGAGAACGTAATTAGTTAGTCTTGCCCAACAAATGCATGTAATACCTTCTCCTTAATGGTGGTGGAATGACTAGAAAATTGTATGTTCGTTGAATATCATTCACCAACAGATCTATAAGGGTTAACTGATCATCCTCCTCTAAATCCTCAACTTGGTAGATCTGTTTGATAACCTCCTGACACCTCTTAAGCTCCAATTCATATTTCTCTGTCATTGGACAAGTTTCTCCATTTTACTTTCCTGTACGTCAATTGTTGTGCGTACAATGTCAATCATTTCAGATTGGAAGGGAGTCCTCTTGCGTTTCGTTCCTCTTGTATCGTTAATTGATCTAGTACGCCTTCTATCTCATCCCATCTCATCTCAATGGGCCAAATAGTCCCATAGTTTAATATATATATTATATGATAAAGTAGTTATAATATTAATATATATTAAATTATTTATTTAATTAAATATATTAATTAATATTTAATTATTTTAAATTAATTAAGNAAATTAATTAAGGGAGGGAGTTTTAACTCCCTCCCCCTTTTTTCTCTCCTAATCGTGGAAGTGGGAAAGGGAATGGGTCAATTCCTCTTCTTTCTGCAAGAACATATAGAGGCATAGTGCTCTCTGTAGAATTTCCCTGTGATCTCTTTTCCTCTCACAAAAATTTTTCTTCCCTCACTAAATCCAAAAAGCCATAGCCCACTCCTCCTGGGTTCTCATCTCAGAGAATATCAAGGTTTCCTTACGGTGGTGCTCAATTGACCATTCACAATTCGTGATTGTTTGTGGAAAATGATATGTGAAGATTTGAGTTCTTCAAAGGTAAGGGGTTCTGAAACCCATTTAATTTTGTTTAAAGCATGTTTTCTGTTCAAAATTAAATATACGATCTTCTATTCTCTATAAAGTTTTTCAATTCTGAAAAATTGGGATTTGGGAGATCCGCTTCAGCTTAAGGATCCCTTCATAATAAGACCCTAATTCACATTTTGGTGAGTATACCTAATGTCTTAGCCAAAAGTTTTGAGTGCATGGTCATTGCACTTCAAATCATGCAATCAATGTAAGAATTGTTTGAGTGAGTATCCTCTAAATTCAAGCTGGATGGGGTTGATACCGACGAAACCAGTAATGTCAGCTCCCTAAATAAACTCCAATCCATATTGAATGTTAAGGGACTTATAGAGGAGGCAAATGTTGCCAACTTTGGTGAAGTTTATCAAAGAGGTTCGTCCTATGAGATAACTTGAAATTTATAATAAGGGGTTTCAACCTGATCTCGTTGCACTCCACAAAAGGAAGAATTTCAATGACAGTAAATTCGATTTACTTGTCTTGGAGACATGCTTATTAGAGAATGGTGATTCTACTTGGATAATTGATTCAGAGGCTACTAATCACGTATGTTCTTTCTATCAGGGATTTTATTCCTAGAGACAACTGGAAGCTGGAGAGATACCTCTTCGTGTCAGTACTGGTGAAGTCATTTTAGCTGTTGCCATAGGCAGGCTTAAATTATTTTTGGACAAGAAACGATATATGTCATTAGATGACGTGTATATTGTTCCTAATATTAAAAGGAACTTAATCTCTATTTCTTGTTTGATTGAGCAAAAGTATTCTTTCGTTTTCTCTGAAAATAAAGTGTTTATTTTTAAGAATGGAATAGAGATAGACTTTGGTTCAATAAAAAGTAACTTATATGTACTAAGACAGTTAGTTATAAAGGTTGTCTTAAGTACTAAAATGTTCAAAACGATGACAACTACTAAGAGACCAAGAGTTTCTCCTAAAGAAAATCCCCACCTTTGGTATCTAATATTAGTTCATATTAAACTCAATAGGATTGAAAGATTGGTTAAAAGTGAAC